>NW_010234257.1:0-22221 GCF_000690775.1 Eurypyga helias
TGGCTGAACCCAGCACACACGGTTTCTGCCCAGACCCTCTCATGAAACTGAAAGAAGAATGAAGGTGCAAAAAACTCTTTCTTTCAGCACCTCTCCTTCCAGTTATGACATTTTCTCCTGTGTAGATCTGTGGGGTTTTTTTATACTTATCTTGAAAACCAGATAGTCTGGCATTCTCGTCATCACAACATGGAGTCATTTCTGCTGTTACAAGTAGTAAGTTAAGAAGTGAAGCAGATACCTCTGTCACTGCAACTTGCCTCTATTTGTCAGCCCACATTAAATGCTTACTTAAGAGTTATTTTATCATTTTTAAATGATCTTGGCATTTATTTTATTTACTATTAGCAAAAATGTTACTGGCTTTGTGTGGGCTGTTTGTAGCGGCAGGCAGCAGCATAACAGAGGCTCCATACAGCTGTTAATGCCTCTTCTTCATGGGGAGTGAGTGGGAAGAGTGAGGAAATGAGTGGAGTTTTGGCTTCTTCCCTTCGGTGTGCCAGCTAGCATAGTTGAATCATCACAACAGGGAAAATATATAACTGTATATCAGCAGCAGATGACTTCCCCCTGGAGCACAAGAGCAGTGCAATGTACTTTTAGGTATTTCTCCATAAAAAGCATGTCTAGATGCTACAGAACATACCGCAGTCAGATGCCCAAGTTAGCCCTGTATGAGTTGGTTCAGGCACGAGATGTCAGACAGTCACGTTAGTACAGCATGCTGCCTTGGCTATGCTATCCCAAATGCTGTGGTATTTCTCAAGGCACTGTATTGTGCTGCATGGAAATTTCAGTGAGACCCAGGCAAGGTTTAGATGCCTAAACTCCAGTTCTCCTCAAACCACCACTGAGCTGCTTACTGCAGAAGTTCCTTAATATTTGGCCTTGAAACTTTCTTACATTGGCCTTGTTATATGTATGTTTGTGGTGTGTATATCTCAGGGCATCATTATGGACACCAAACACCTAAACCCCTGTAATCTACCACCTAGGCATTTCTTTTCCTCTTGAAACTGTTTCCTAAGAGGTGAATGTCAGTCAGTCAGAGCTCTCTGAAATCACTTTTTGGAGCAAGTGCTACATAAAGTACAGAGGCAACCACATTCTATTTAAAAACTTAGTAACTCTGGATACCTTGTGCTGACGCAATATGGCTTACTATTAAAGAATTAAAAGATCTAGTGCACTCCCAAAAAGAGATACGTAGACCTTAAGGGATGATCTTTTGCTTGGGGGCTGGTCAGCCACATGGTTGTTCTGAAAGAACCCTGGGAGCTCTGAACTCCACTCTTGGGAATTTCTTCCATGTTTAGACGGATTCTTTTTATAGAATAATCTAAAAGTACACACAGCAGGATTAAAAAACAAGTATATTCCCTTCTCATACAAGCTTGCTTAGCAGACAGGTTCCAGCCATCCTCTTCCTAATCATTCCCTAACTCTGGGTTGCCATAAAGCTGAACAGTCAGAAGAAGAGCTAAGAGCTGGATAGTGTCACGTCCCCCACTCCTGTGGTAGGTAGACCATAAAGTGACACTCACACTCTCCATGCAATTTCCAGTGGCCATCTCTCTCTCCTGCTTGCAAGAGTTAAGGTAATCCTTCACCAAAAAACTAAAACAAGTGGCATGAAAAGACATCATGTTAGGCTTCTAAACAAATATCCTGATTGAAATCCAACCTTGACCAATCCTGAGAGGAGGTTGTGGCAAGGTGGATGTGGGTCTTTTCTCCCACGTAACAAGTGTTACAACAAGAGGAAACAGCCTCAAGTTGCACCAGGGGAGATTTAGACGGGATACTGGGAAAGGCTTCTTCACTGAAAGGGTTGTCAAGCACTGGAACAGGCTGTCCAGGTGTGCTGGGTTCAGCCAGGAAAGAGTTAACTCTCTTTACCGTGGCTGCTAGGAAGCTGTTCCTGGATACAGAGAGCAGTACTGATAAGTTCTTAGCTGGCACTGGGGAATGCCTGCACTGAATTCAAGGTCTTTCTCTGCTTCTGATCCTGCAGCTGCGTTCCCAGCTCTCGCTGTCTTGCTACAGGCAGTGCTGGGACACACAGTTCAGGCACCTGACCCAAACTGGCCAAGGAAGTATTTCATTCCATAGTATGGCATGCTGGGGGCAGAGGCGACGAGGGGGTCAGCCATTACTCTCTCCCTTACTCTCTCTGGTTCACTCCCGTACACTTGCTAACCCTCTCCCTGACTCCTGCGTTAGCTGCTTCGCTAACTCCTGCGCTGGTTCGTTCGGGAGGGAGTTGGTGGGTTTATGTAGTTTTCCCGGGCTGCTATCGCTGATAGGGTTCGTTCGGAATCTGCTGCGGCAGCGCTTGGGCTGCGGCCCTCGGCCTGCGACCGCTCTCGGGCTGCGGCTCTCAGGCTCTCTGGCTCTGACTTCCACTTCTTAGCACCTGGTTGTGCATTGGTCAGTGGGTGGTGAGAAACTGTATCATATTGTATCATATTTTATAATGTTTTATTTTCTATTATTTTAATTTAGTAGTAGTAGTATTTGTATATATTAATTTAGATCTAATTAGTAAATAGTTCTTATCTCAGTTTTAGGAGCTTCCTTATTTCTTTTTGCTCTGATTCTTCCCTTCCACTAGAGGAGGGGGATTTGTGAGAGCAGCTTCGTGGTATTTTGCTAGCCGGAGTTAAACCACAACACCAGGGAAGTGGTAGCATCACCGTCCCTAGAGGTATTTAAAAGACGTGGATAAGGTGCTTAGGGACATGGTTTAGTGGTGGACTTAGCGGTGCTGAGTTACCAGTTGGACTCGATGATCTTAAGGATCTTTTCCAACCTAAACGATTCTATGATCCTATTCTATGATTCTATGAATTCAATTATTTATATTACTATTTATTTCCATACTATATTCCCAAAAAAACCCTTTAGACACAAGCATATTTTACAGTCAATTCCTTTATGACCTGACAAACTGCAGGCTCCCACACAGTTTTTCAGGGCTCATTGGTAACTCCTGCTACCGGGTCAATTCCATTTCCAGAAGGACTTCAGTGTTAGGGTAGCTTTTCTCCCACACATTCCCCTCTGGTTGTGCTCAGCCCTTTATACACTGCTCATCCTTCTAAAATACCACTGAGGATAGCATTAGAGAATTTAAACCACATCTGAACTTACTCAATCTCTCATATGGCTGTCTGCGCTTCAATGTTTATTCATGTCTGCTAATACTGCAGTTTACTAAACTACAGTAAACTTCAGTGGAACTCCAGATAGCCAGGGATTTATTTCTTATTTTCATTCAATGCACCACATTAATCACACATTATGTATTAAAATTCTCTCTTTAGGATAACTTGGAAATATATCTTCGTCTGCAACTTTAAAATGTGTGATCTTCTTAGGGATTAAAAAAAAAAAACAGTTTACCTACTGAAAGATACTGCTGTATAGTATTAATAGCATTGTTAAGGCCTTGAGCTTTGTTTCAAAAACCTTGCAAATTATGTAATTTCTATGTCTTATAGCTTCTCAATGCTTCCTTACATAGCTTATTACAAAAGGCTGTTTTGGAAAGCCCAAACAGGAAAAAAACTCCCACCATGTTCAAAGGAAGCACTGGCAATTGTTAGAACAAATCTCATGAAACAATTTTTTTTTTCCCTCTGCTGACAAATAGAAGAGGAGTGGCAGGAGTGATGACATCTGAAAACTGGAGCTCTGATTCTAAAACTATTTGAACACATGTTCAAAGGAAACATGTCATAGTTTAGGACAAGCTTCAAACACGGTTCTAAGTGACCAATCCTGCTGACCTTGAGGCATGTGTTCCTGCTACAGGCATAACACTTGCTGAAATTCTGCAAGGAGCTGGGCTCCAGAGCAGTGTTTTCCCACCTGCAAGGCCACCTGTCTACCTGATCCTTCTTTCCTCAGCCCTCACACTCCAGTCATCCTTACCCTCCAACATACTAGAGAGAGTTTCAAGAAGGCGTGAGGAAGGATAAAAACTCTGAGATACAATGCCAGAATCACCAAGGAGATGGATCAACACATTATATCCACAAAAAGGAGTATAAAATTTAAAGTTCGTTCATCATAAATTAAGTATCAAGAACTTTATGTGGTTATGAAGAAATCACCAGAGGAATTTAATTCAAAGACCATTCAGCCACTAGATCCAGAAGGATCTTCACTCCCATATTTCAAGTGATTTACTGGAAAAGTCATCTAGGTCAAAAAAGGATACTGCAATTCTGTAAGGCTCAATGAGGGCATGCATGCACCCACAGGAAATCCCTTTAGGCCATAAGCATCTTTCGCCAGTGGTTTCTACTCATATTTGGGAAATTTTTTTCTTCTTGTTGTAAAGTCTCTGTTGTAGTTTTGTCATCTTTGTTGTGGCAAAAAGGCTATAATGATGTCTAAATAGTTGGCCCATTAGCTTCAACTGCTTTCTTTTCATACTTTTTCAAACATGTAGGGACAGTTCTTGAGCATTAAATCTTGTAGTTTGAAGGACTGGCACACAAACCACTATCTAAACATTTTGCTGTACTACATAAGGAATAAGACTGACCACACCATTTCTTAAATAGTTACTGATTTTTAACTCTGACCTCTACAACTATAAGAGTATATTAGGGAACTGTAGTAAAAAAACAGCCAGATGTGCCCTGCTTTAGGATCTCATCAGCATGTACTCAACCTGAGTGAGCCATCCTGTTGAATTCTGTATATCTAAGTGCCTTGCTGAGCTGAGACAATACTGGCATCCTTAAAATCGCTTGAGATTTTTCCTCTGCAAGTCTCATGGGATTCTTTCAGTTTTGTCTGGAAATCAAAAATGATAGAATCGTAGAATGGTTTGGGATGGAAAGGGCCTTAAAGATCATCTAGTTCCACCCCCGCTGCCATGGGCAGGGACACCTTCCTCTAGGTCACTTGAGGTTGCTCAAAGCCTCATCCAGCCTGACCTTCTCACAGTTAGTTTAATAGTTAATGAAGAACTTAAGGCCTAGTGTTATGGAAATTGCCAAAGAAAAAAGACATTATGGCACATTTTCATGCAGTGGAATTTTTTCAGTATCAAAAATCTGTAGCATTTTTCTTTTCTGAGCTTGACAGTTCTTTGAAAGCTCCTTTAAATTCATAAAGCTGTACACAAAGCATTTTTATTTATATGTGTAATTCAATTAATATTTAAAGAAAATACCTAGTTAGATGCATGTAAACATACTAGTTAAGCTGTATATCTTCATTTTTTCCACTTCAGTGATTGAGCCTGTGTAGCATAGACTGTAAAAACTGAACCAAAGAGCATATTCTTTTTTTATTGCCTGTCAAATTATTGCTGTGACACCCATAGTTGGTAGTGGAACATTGTGATCCACTGTTAGCAATGTAACACAGAGTGTGAGTTGCTCATTGAGTTTAGGTAATGTACCATAAAACATTGCATGAAAACACTAATTTTCTCAATATATATTAGTAGACAGACAGAGTGTTTACCAACGAGAAGCTGAAGATGGTTTTAAACATAGTTTATTCATCTGAAGGCTTCCCTATGCCCTCCTTAATCACGTTATATTTGGGGTTGCATTACAGACGAAAGGCTTATGTGCTGAAGGAAGAGAGGCTGCAATTTGACCTGTGTGTCTGTCAGTCCTGGGTAGATGTCACACCTGACAATGTTGACATTTTTACAGCCTGCTTCATTTGCATCGTATCTTTGACACTGAGCTATCAGTTAAGGTGTCAGAGGTGTTACACCCACCATAAGTTCTGTTGTTTTTATCATTACCATGTTGCTTTGATTAACCTTCCTTTGTGTTTCATGTACATGCAACATACAGGAAATTTGCAGGTCATTGCTTTGGTCCTGCTCTCTTAGCAGTCTAAACATCTCACCTGACATTTGCTCCTTCCTCACAGACCTGCCCTGACTTCAGGCATCTTACTGAGATGGTCTTGAGACTATTGTTACAGTGTGGCTTTAGGAGCTGTATAGATAAGAGCTAGTTTTATTTAATTTATCTGAACTGCATAAAGAGAATCATGAAACTCAGTATTGTCAGCCTTTAATAACACTACCATTGAAACCTTTCATTATCTTAATATCTGTGTATTCAAGGAGAGGTTCTTTGTCTCTGTCTTTTTCTTAAGATGCCTGTTTCTTTGGCGTTAAGTAGCAATTGTTGGCTAAGACCAGCAGAGGGGAAAGCACTATTTCTTGGATAGCAAAACAGTTCACCTAAGCACATCATAATAAACTTTACAGAGTGACAAACATGGTAGCTCATGTATTTGTTTATTATCTTTTCTTAGATTTTCCCTGTAAGTTTCATTGTCTTTGTGGCTTCTTACACTGCCTTTTGGGCTCCAGATGCTGAGCTCCCCTTGAGTGCTGAGACCAACTTTTGTTGCACATGCTTCATTCCCCGTTCTATCACCCTCCAGGAGAAGTGGTGGATTTGGCTTTGCAAACAGACTAGGAAGGGACCACCAGATTGTATGCACTACAGGAAGGCATGTAGTGGAGATTCAACCTAGAAGACTTCCCCAGGACACTTACTCAACAAGCCATAATGCAAACAAGCCTCATCCCAAGAAGCAAGTCCCTTCCAGCTAGATTCTCACTGCCGGTGCCTAAGCATCAAGGCTGTTTCTCTTCACTGCTTAGAGGAATCCAGGGACAAGAGGCCCTGGAGAGTAGACAGCATGGATCTTTTATTGTTCTCTTGAACTGAAATGCTGTAAGTCATGATGACAAAGCATGTCAGAAAATCTAAGTATCAGTAGTACAGAAGTATAAACTGTGGCATAAATTATTAGAAGCCACAAAAGCTATGCCTTGCCACTAGAAAAAAAAGGTAGTGATCTCAGGATAGTCAATATCCTGTGCAATATCTATGTTGTTGTTTATCCAGGCATCCCAGGAGGTGGATCAGCCTCAGGAGCAAACAAAAAAGATGGATAATCCTTCTCAGACCTGCTAGGAGAAGGTGTTCCTTGGGGACTACAAAAGTGGTGACCATTAATGTAAGCTTGTGAGCAAAACATGACAGATGCCCACAAAGAGGTTTTCTGTATCATGGCTAAACCTATACCCACTCACACAGCGATCATCCTCCACTTCTATACACACATCTCATCCTGGAGAAAGACTTGGGAGGATACTGTTCCCCTGTTCCCTCACCCTGTATCCTGATTTCTATACAGGGGAAACCTTGACCTGTAATTCAGATGAGAACAGACCATGCCCTACAGAGGTGTTAGTCTGGATAAGTGGGAAATGATGACCTAAGACCAGGTACAGGCTAAGACCAACAGTTCCACCTCCGGCACCACCACTCGCTCAAAGTTTGCACTTAGGTGAGACCTATCTCTGGAGCTTTAAAGAAGGGCAACCCTTCTACTTCCCTACCACCACTGCCCAAAAGCAGTTCATCCTGGGAGAACTCCTCCTCCATGGCTTATATTCATGGCCAGCCAGAACTGTAGATAGATGCTCATTTATCAGCCAATGAACGGCAAACAATTCTCATTTCAGTTTCCTCCAAAAGATCAAGAACCTCAGGTGTTATAACACTTGAAGCCTCTTTATTTTTTATGTATTTTGTAGTCACTGGGATCTCATGGTGCTCATCAGAAAAAATGGCAATCTGATATAACAGCATTATTCCTTTAAATCAGATTGAATAAGCAATATTTTAAAGTTTTGCATGTAGAGAAATAATTTGGTTTCCTCGGCTCTGTAAATCACATTTATTTATTCACTTCTCAAAAGTTTTTTGCAATCTCCATATTCATTATTTGAATTTCATATTAAAGGTATGGGAATGAGCCAGACCTTTTATCATACCCTAATAAACATCTTGTAATATAAAAATGAGCACAGATCAACCAATGCATATGGCTGGTATTCCCTTCATGTGCTCTAACACCTGGCAAAATTATTCATTAATTCAACAGCCACATTTAAAAGCAACAGTTCAAAGGCCTATGAATGGTAGAATAACGTGTTCAAAACTGAAGTGCACTTCAGCAGCAGCAGTGTCAGAGTTTAGAGAAAGAAACATTTCCTGTGAAATGGAGGGCTTGGGAGAGTGAGATGGTAGTTAGGAGGAACTGTACTTTCTAAACTTGTTTCTTCAGCCTCTGGCAAGGCCAGCAGAGATTAGCTGACATGCATTCAAGAAGAGAGAGGCATACAGTGGGGAGAGTTTTTCACACCAAAGTTTCTCCATGAAGAAAACTTTCTTCGGTTATGTGATTTTTTTTTTTTCCTCCCATGAGTTAGTCACCAGGGGAAAGGTAAATCATAGAGTAAATGCAAAACACAGAAAGGAAAAGAAAGGGCAAGACTTTGGTGCAATATTTTGATATATGTTAGAAGATGTGTATTATGTCATACAGCTCGTATCAGCTGAAAAATGTGACATGTGCCAATCACACAGAGCTATTTACAGCGTTCTTGTGTTTGTATGAGATGAAAAGCACCATGTGCAAGAAGCTGTCCGAAATTGGACTTTATGGGCTTCAACAGACTCCATTCTCAAGATGCATCTTTGCCAAAGAGATTCTCACATCCTCCCAGCCCAGCAAGGTATATATTGTTTCTAAGAGCAGGTCCAGTTCTACACTGAAATAATTAAGTCCCAAGGTTTAATACTATTTGGATGCTTTCACATAGGGAATTTTTATGACCTCCAGGGCATAGAAAGGCAAAGACTTGGACTTATGCCATCCTTAGGACAGTTCCAAACATCCATGGCTATTTGCAGCATTGAAGAACCACACCTGACAGCATGACTGTCCATACTTGTTCAGACTGCTGTATGCCTTCTGGGGATAAGAGACATCAGTTCTATGACAGACCAGCCAGTGCAGGGCCATATTTACAAAATGCTGCATACAACAAGGTGTTACTGGATATGTAAACTACTGAGCTGCAGATGTTCTGAGTCTTACCATGTAGCTGCACATCATAAGATGTGGTGCATGTGATGTGAGGAGCAGGCCATGCCCCGCTGTCTACCAAACAGTTTAGAGAGCTCCTCTAAGCCTGTCTTGTTCCAAACCTTTTCCTTTTGCCATGGCCAACTATGTGTATTTCACGGAGCCTGTTTCTGTGCAAGAGCACTATGGACTTGAGCTTCAGGAGGTGACATCTATTTCATAACAATTTGTTTCTCTTCTGCAAAACGATACCATTATAAGGGGCCTCATGCAACAATTACTGAAGTCCACCGGCACCTTTCAGTGAGAATAAAAATCTCCCACTGATCAGTGGACACTGTATGAAGCCTCAGTTGAGGTTGTCTTTCCAGGGTTCAGAAATTACTCTTTCTTTATATCACAATTTTCTTTTCTTTGGTGATGGCATATTTCTCACGCGATAAACCACTGGAACATGGACTCTAATTTACATCTTAAGACACTATCTCCAGAGGATGGAAGCAATTATTCCATAGCACCTTTCACCTTCTTCAGTCTATGAAATTTTAAATGCTTCTATCCATTAAGTGATTTTAAATTGATCTTCTCCTTTAACTCCTCAATCTTTCCTCTCAAGGTTATTCAATTACATGTGCAGTATTGGGTAGTGTTCCATTAAAGGGTTTCATGGTTTTAATCCAGTAATACATGTAAGCCTTGGGTGAAGGAGAGGCAGCTGATGGTCTCTGGCTTTTATTTTGAGACCCATTTTTGCTGCATTAGATTGTACAGCCAGAGAACTCAGGTCTTTAAAAAAAATTACTTTTTTTTTTTACTTATTATTTGAACAGTTCATTTTATCCAGGAAAGCAAGATGCAAAGGGTGAGGTTTGTTTTGTATAAATACCTCCTCTATACTTAAAAAAGAGGAATTATTTCAAGGCTAAATTCCAGAAAGATATCTTTTTAATTAGATTTCTAAGTTTCTGAGTACCATTAAATAAGAGAACTGCATCAAATGTGCTGAACTCCTGCAAATCCCCACTAATCTCAGGAAGAACAACAGCTACTCAAGGACCGTGAAACTCTGAAGTCACACTTCTGCACACACTACTTGGAAAACATCATCCCTCATTTCAGTTTCCTGCTGTGCAGCAAGGAAAAGGTTCTGTGTTCAGAAAGACTGTATGCTTTCTTAAACACTCTCCTTGCTTTTTACCTGAGCCAGAGTGAGATCAGCTCACTGTGTTAAGATAATGTTAAGATTAAGATAATATGCTGGAATCAAAATAGACACCTTATCAACCACATCTGCAGACAGGTGAAAGGGAAATCTTATTCAGATATACATAAAGGGAAATTTCTGGCATCACTGTTTTCCCATTAATTTCCCAAATGATGTCTGTGGCTGACAGTAGATAGAAGCAGTTAACATCAAGTCCTCTCTTTGCGTTAATATGGAACTGCAGATGTGGCATTTGGCACTGTGACTTGTTCCAGATGTCTATCATATTGTTTTATGTTGAATCTCTGTAGGAAAAACGTAGTAAGAAATCTAGCGTGGGAGCAGGGGTGACAGATTGCAAGAGCTCACCTTACGACAGGGGCTGCTCTGGGAATACAACCACTGCTTTAGGCTGAGAACCATTATGTCACCCACAAGTCTCGTTAACACTGATATAATGAAACAAGACAAATGATATCCTATAAGATTACCAGTGGATAGAGTTTCCAAGCTTGTACCTGTTTTGGTTTGGATCACAAGGACTTTGCAACACCATGCTGTGTTACAGGTGGTTAAATTGGGTGAATGGCTCTCCTCTCACCCATGCCTATTACCTAATGAAGGAATCTGAACGAGCACATACATCCTTAACCTCAGTGGACTTTTGACTGGTTCACATCCCCAGTTTCCAGTTAATTTAATCTGGTTAAACAAGAGCTGCCTTTGGACCATGATGTATCTAGGTAACATGCATTCAGCTATTCAGTCCTCGTTAGCTTTGAGGTTTATGACTATAAATATCAGAAGTGACTATAGCCTTGGTCAGAGGTGAACTAGATGTTTAGGTACTTTGGGGTTTTGGCTCACATTCAGTGAACAAACAAACAAATGGCTTTTTAAGAAGCTGATTTCCTCCCTATTAACCATTTGTAAGGTCTTTTTGCCTACCGGAACAGCAGATGGAAAGACACATCCACACTCCAAATATTTCAGGCAACAGTTTGGCATCCTAGTGCAAGCTTGCCTCCTCTAGAAGGAGGAACTAAATCATCAAATGGTGAACCAAGGGTTTGGAAGGTGGGTGCCACCCCAAACAGAGGGATGAGAAAACTGCCATCTCAATTACCTGCAGCTACAACTATTTCAATTTGCCTGTGACAGCCCATGTCGCAGTGCAAGGACATTTTTTAAATGCCCCTTATATGAATAAACATCATGCTCTTTTGGACTTTCCACAAGAGAACAGTTTCCAGTATGTGCTTTAATTGTTATATGAAATGGGTTCCTAATATTGCCGGTTTTCACTATCTGACATTCTGCTCCTCATAGTGCCTTTCTGAGTGTCAAGTTCAGGCAATCTTTATTGAACCTCAGCTGACGTGTAAGTAATGCAAGTTATTTAAAGCACATCGAAGATCCATTGAACCAGCGAGAAGCATATCTCACACAAACTAAGCTTAGGTTTCCCAGTAGTCATCTACCAGAGCAGTGACTACCTATT
This sequence comes from Eurypyga helias, assembly GCF_000690775.1. NCBI lineage: Eukaryota > Metazoa > Chordata > Aves > Eurypygiformes > Eurypygidae > Eurypyga > Eurypyga helias. The sequence goes on from NW_010234257.1 coordinate 11,643, forward strand.
ATAATTACAAGGTCACTATCTATGTGCCTGCTTCTCAAGTCATAATGGTAGTGTATTTGTATGGTGTTTTCACTTTTTTTTTTTCTCTTTTGGCCCTTTCTTGCAGCTGCTGGTTAGTAGCATTTTTCTCTCATTTTGTTCCATGCAACCTCTTTGCACTGAATCCCAGATGCATGTGAAATGGCCACAAAAGAACTATCTGGGTTAAATGAGTACTAAACAGGTTTAAAATTAGTGCTTATTGTTTGGAAGCAGATGCAAGCCTCAAACAAATGCAAAACATCAATGCAAATGCAAAAAGGAGGGCAATTTGAAAATCAGATCCTAAGTACTTGATTCTATAGGTTGTTTTTTCTAGTAGTAATACCCAGAACAGTTCTGTTAACGTAATGGAAGCACACTGAATAACTACTCTACTAGCATTTGTGTTTGCAGAGTTCATGAATCAGCAAAATAACTCAGGTTCCCTGCTATTCTAATTTTAATGAAGTGTTATCTCTACAAAGCTACTCTTTTAGATGCTAGTAAACACTGCTACACATCTGTACATTACATTTCACAGAAATTATTATTAGTTTATAGGGTTATTTTTGCTTTCTGTTTTTCTGTACTGTCATGGCTTAATCCCAGTCATTAACCAAGCACCATACAGCCACTCAGTCATCCTCCTCCCCACCAGTGGGATAGGGGACAGAATCGGAAGGGCAAAAGTAAGAAAGCTCATGGGTTGCGACAAGAAAAGATTAATTATTGAAGTAAAATAATATTAGTATTTGTATTAATATTAATATTTTTATTATTTAATAATAATAATAATGAAAATTAAAATAACAAAAAGAGAGAGGAAAACAAAACCCAGGAAAAATAAATTATGCCGCTGCTCACCACATACTAACCAGCACTCAGCCAGTTACAGAGCTTCAGTCACTGCCCCCAGGCCAACTCCCTCTAGTTTATATACTGAGCATGACGCCATATGATATGGAATAGCACTTTAACCAGTTTGGGTCAGCTGTCCTGGCTATGTTCTGTCCTTGACTTTGTATAAGCGCTGTTTAGCAACAAGCAAAACATCAGAGTGTTATCACGTCATTCTCATGGGAAATCCAAAACATAGCACCATACCAGCTACTAGCAGGAAATTTACCAAGCTGAAACCAGGACATTACCTTTTGTACTATTTTTCTTGAAGGCTAGTTGTATCCAGAATCATGGCCCTGAAGATATACAATGCTAAAGACTAATGGTTTTTTTCTGTCCATACTACATGCAAACTGATGGCAGCATATGAGGGAAATGTCTATGTAGAATTTCTTCAAATACACTATTGACAAAATGCTTATCTTCTTCTGAATTTTCTTTCCTTATCCTGCTATGCAACTGGAAGTAAAACAAAGCAGTATACTTGTGCCAGCATATCAGGTAATGTCATGGAGGGGGTTTGCCTTAGGAATAAGCAAAGCAGCAGGTTCCTAGCATGGCACAGAAATAATGGTGACAAAATCATGATTGAAAGTGACAGCGGTAAATCTGAGTTTCATACTGTAGCCTCATTCCTTTGCCTAGCCTGTGGAGACTCAGAGGAGGTGGTGGAGTACTGCTTGTGTGAGTTATTCTTGCAGTACGCGCAGGATGCCAAGATGTAGTGAGCTCCTCGGTTTAAGTAGCAGACCACCGAGGCTGTACTGCTGTGCCCTGTTTTGTGCCTGCCTCAACGTGTGCCATGCTGCTGCTGCTTGAGGGACCTGACTCTGCAGCTGGTACATGCTTCAAGGGAAGGGAACGAAACAAGGGAAGCTGGATAGTGGAAGTTGGCCATGGCATCCCCCTTTCAGTTGCCTGGGAGCATTTCAGTCCCCTTCCAGTTGCCTCGAAACACTTGATTAGTGCCTGAGGGGCAGAGATACTCACCCAGGGCTGACAGCCTGGCAAAGAGTGACATTGGCTGTCCAGGAAGTGGAAAAATGGCTGCTTGCATCAGGGGCAGAAATACTCACTCAGCCTTAGGTCTGCAAATTTGGAAGGATGGTGCCCTGAAATTGATTTTTTTTTTCAGCCCTTAGATGTATTTAGCTTGGTCATTTAATTTAGTTGTGAAGCCTTGAACTGGCTCTACATGTTTGTCAGCTATGAGCTTTGAAAGCATCATGGTGCACAGGAGGCAGGGACCATGAAGAGTGGAACTGATAGAAATTCAAGTTCCCTCTGCAAAGAACAGGTGACATGTAAACTCCCCCAAGAAGCCTTCACTGCCATTATCCTCTAGCTGTGACTCAGTGGATTCTTCTCCAGACCCCATGTGTCATATGCTTTGCTTTCTTTATAAGAAGCACTTGCAAAAAGTACTCTGCATAGACAAATGAACAGATTTCAGGTAACATTAGACTACCAGTTTGCACTGCTCACTAGAACACCTCAGCAAAAAAGTTACGTCCTGCAGGAAAGATCATCCTGAGAGATTTTTATTAAGCACTGCTCTTAAAAATTGCTTTCAATTGTCAGTTGGATGAAGCGTATCGCTGAGAGGGAAATTAACTTTCCATATTTGACTATAAAGTGCGCCAAAAATCTGTCAGCGTATGCCAATTAAAATAGCAGTGATTTTGATGTAGATACCAACCAGTGAAATCAGAACAGGGACAACAGCTAGTTTCGGAAATAGTTCTGAACATATGTTAGGTGTAATGGCTTTCAACAAGCATTTTGATTTAATGACAGCATTTGGGGAGAAAAACAGTAGAAAATCCCGGGAGCAAAATGGCCATTATTCCCCAAAGCATTGTTGCCAGCAGCCTCTTGTGGCTTACAGTTAACAGTAGATGCTCGCTGGGATTCATTTTCATTTCAAGCCACATCCACTTCTCCGTATTATCCATGTCACTGCTCTATGTAGTAACTAGTTTTACCTCTGTTTCCTGCTTATTTGAGCTCCTTCAAATTGGATAGAAACTATTATATTTTGTACCATTTTAACTGTTCACCAGTTTATAAATGTTACATATTTGTACGCATCCTCTTTTTCTGCATTGGTAAAAAAAATTCAGAGGTGTGAATAGAAGTGGAAGTAAAGGGAAGAAGCCCATGTTAAAATATGTGTCTGAGACTTGAATAAAATAAATGTATTTACTAGGATGGCTTATGCTCACTTTGACAGCACAGAGGTTACGAGGACCTACATGTTGTAAGAGCACTGCAGAGCAGACAGCTATATGTTGGTCTTTGGAACTGTAAAGAGAATAAAGATTGCTAGTTAGCACTGACAGCAGTGTCCTGGTCTCAGGAATGAGGAGATGTCCCTTCCCCAGCTGTTGGAATAATTCGCAGGTGCTTGCAAAAAAAGTGGAGCTTTCTCTGCTTTCTGTTTCCAGAAACTACCTGAATTCAGTTTTTCAATACCTCCCCAGTATTTCTTGAAAGAGACACCAAAAATACTTTGGCACACCTCTTTCATCACCTAACCCATGAACTCTGCAGCAAGATTTACCATAGACCTGCATGCCAGGAGGCTACAACTATGCTTCCTCCTTTCTTATGACTTCCTCCATCCCCAGTCTGTACTTCAGTCACTGGGCAGGCCAAAAGCAATCAGCCATGTCCATATTTCCCATATTTCTCCAGACATGGAGACACTACCATCATGCAGGGAAGGTGAAGGCAGATAGTGATCTTAAACCTCTACCAAGGACTGCAGGACAGTACAGCAGACACCCAGATCATGACAGTGAGGAGCAGTGCCATCACTGAGAAGAGGTACAAACATCAGTAATTAACAGGTTTCACATTTCCATTGCAACCCATGTAGTTGCACTGTTTGTACTACCTAACTATTGGTCATAAATACTCACTTATATAACAGCTCTAATCATTTTATATAAAATAAAGTTCTTCCAGATTTTATTCTTCCTACATAAGATATTTGATCACAAAGAAAGTGTCCATTGTTCATTTATATTCAAGTGTTGTGAGGCTCAGCACGGTCCGACTAGACGCCAGCAGAATGATTCACAAGTTATTTTCCATCACCTTATACCACTACAAAAGAAACTTGTATAATATAATTCAACCTCCTGGTTGTTAAGAAACAGGGCGCTTCTGGTGTAGCTGAAAACTTGAAGTCTTGGATTTGTGTTCATAATTTATTCCAAGGGAAAAAGTTTAAACACAGTTTTTGGCAGATACAAATCATTCACGTTAAAGAGAGGGTGGGCTGTAATACTTTACGAGTTGCTTCAAAATATAATAGTGGGAGCCATCTTTCAAATTAACGATTCCTCACTAGAACACACTGTTTACATATGTGAACACACTGGATTGTTTCTATACAGAGAAGAATAGCTTTGGGCTATGACTTCCCAAGCACATCCACTGACAGCAGCTTTCTAGCCTGTGTAACTTCTGTTCTTACCAAATCCAAGGTCCACAGACTGGTTCCTCCACATTCTGACAACCTGCAGTTGGAGTAGTGAATATCCAGAAACATTGCTGTGTTTTTATAAAGCGTATTACAGACCCTTTCTTCTCAAGATCCTTCACTATATCCCAGAGAAATATTCCACAAAATACCTCTTCACCCTATACAAATGAGCCTCTACAAATATGATAGATATATCATATGTATTATACATACACAGGGAGAGAAAGACAGAGATACTTTCTGCAGCTTATTTCTGTGTAGGGTGGAAAACACAAACACAAAGAAAGGGAACTAAAAAAATACAGAACATGGAATAGCTACTGCTTAAAAATACAGTGAGATTATTTTTAAATTAAGTTTGCATTGTCATTTGAGACAAAGGAATCCTGGCAGGGACAAAATCTACACCCATATCTAGAGAAAACAGAGGGGGAGGGAGAAAGAACTGCTAATGAGTAAGATCTTAATTCAGTATATTGCAGGCCTACAAATATATTTTCCATTATCACCAAAAGATTACAATTGACAGATTTCTGTATATTGAGATGAGTGTGTTTTATAAGGTAGCATTAGCTAACGTAACTATAAAGGAAAGAAGTGCAAGAGAAGCAAATTAAAATAGTACCTATTCAGACATTATCATGAATAAATATATTAAAAATGGAAAATTAGAACTGACTCTACATGGATAACTGGAGAAGGTCACAGACCTGAGTTCTTCCTCCATTTTTAGCATTATGAAATAGAAAAAATGAAGTATGAAATTAAAAAGAAAAAGCCCCCTCAAGCCTTCCAAATCCCCTGCAGTTCTTCATTGGAGAGTGATTTTGACATAGTGCTACAATCATAGAAAAGTGTCAACACCATTATAGTGTCCTATTTAAGAGCCTTATGTGCATTTTAATGAAAGGTATAATGAATGACTAAATGCATCTTCCCTACTTCATTGTTTTGTAACAGTAAAAAGGATGTGCTCAAAAGTAGCTTTTAAGGTTCCATTTGTACCTGGTCCTTCTCTATATTTTGTTGTTATCCACTGGTAAGTCACCTACCCTTGGAGATGGTCTCTACGCCAGGCCCATGTTTGGATATGAAAGCTTTTGATGCAGCTGGGCTTCAGCAGCACCGAGACACCACCATTAGTCTAAGACTCTGGCATGCTCCCCTGTGGTGGGACCCATGCCTTGGTACCCCCCACTCCAGCCGTAAGCTTGTAAGAGCCCTTAGGGCTACACGGCACCCTATGTGTCCTGTAACAGAATACACTTTTATAGAAAAACTGACTTAGACCTTAAGTCTTCAGAGAGTCAAGAGACGTCAGAGCAAAGAACGTGGGCTTTTGAGAAATACTTTCTTATATACAGACACACACAGAGACCTCTTAGAAGTCTTCTAGTTCCCAGTGCTTGAGAAAGGCACAGCAGGAGCAGAGTTTGCAACTGACATTTTCTTACATAAAATAGTACGAGCTAGACATCTGTGCTGTGGGTAACCCATCTTGTAAGAAACCAAATCCTTGAGTAACAGGATTTGGAGGGTGGGGCAAGGGAAAGAGGAAAACAAGAGGCAACAAGGGAAATTCTGATAGAAGGCAAGGAAAATAATTTTCACCCAAGAGAGTGGGTAGGCACTGGCAGAGGTGCCCACAGAAGCTGTGGAGTCTCCACCATTGGAGGTACTCAGTGCGCTGCCGTACAAGCCCCTGAGCAACCAGATCTAAGTTGCCTTGCTCTGAACTCAGGGCTGACCAGATGGCCTCCAGAAATCATTGCTGACCTGGCTTTTTGTTATGATTCTCTGACATTCTAGGAGAAAGGATTTTAGGTTCTTTTTTTCACATAAGTGAAATAAATCCCTCTCTCGTGACATAAAATAAAACATCAGTACTATATTTTTTTTAATGTTTCTGAGGTAATCAATGGACGCAAGAGGCTCATATGTTCATCACACAAGCAATATTTGCCTCAGAAAGTTTGCAGTCTGTAGCAGAGAGACAAAGGTAAGTGACAAGTATTGGTAGAAGACTAGGTCATAGCATAATATCCACGCAGGGAAGATCATTCTAGATAATGAGACTACAGGACGACAGTATGGTTGTTACTTGCACTGCTCATCCATGTGGATGAGAATGGGACACAAAACTCAGTGACAGCACATTTATTATCTCTCATCAGATCTCGAAAAGTGGAGATGGAATTACCTCTTTTAGGACCCAGATATACCATGAAAAATTTGGGAAAAGGGAAGAAACGTTACAGAAGCAAAGACATACATTGTGAGTGCTCTGTGACTTACTAGGATCAACATTCAGCTTTGGGCTCAGTGGTGCATTATTCATGACACTGAGAATGAAATAAGGATTTGGCATATTTCTGTAGTATAATAATATAGCCATTTAAGCATTTAACCATTATATTCAATTTATTCATTTAGTTCACCCTGGCTTCAGTCCTGCAGCATTTAATGTGTGAATTCTGTTTCTGAAGGCACTAATTCAATCAAAAGCCTTGAGAGAGGACCTTGTTTGGCCATGTCGTAAGCCTAAGTTTATAGGGAGTAGGCTGGATTCAAAATATTGATGCGCAAAAATGTTACACGTCACAGAAGCATTAACAATTATGTACACGCATCAGAGAAGCCCCAAAGGTACCTCCATCCCTGTGATTACACATACTTCTGTGCAGCCAAGCCATGAACAGAGAAGCAGGACATCATGATTCTGTTTAAGCCCTCACAGGGTTTGCAAAATAGATACCTATCTCACCCACAAGGCCCAAACCCAAATGAATTTCAAAAAATAGCCACTAGTCTGGCAGTGGCACAAAACAGATAAATAGCACCCTTTTCCCTCTTGTCTGAACACTTCTCTGTATAAAAATCTACTTTCGTCTCCTTCCTGTATCTGAAGACATGAGAGTATATACATTTCAGCTCCCAGAGATTGACTGCCTGCTTAAAGGCAGGGTATTCTGGGAACTGGGGTACCCCTCTATCTCTGCTTTCCCACAAAACATTTTGGAATTCAGGAATTACTAAGATTTTTTGAGAGAAAGCCAGATAAAATCTCACTCGTTTAGTAATTTGGGCATTGACCCAGAAAGAGGGATGTGGAATCCATCTAATTCTTTAATGTGCTGAAGTATAATATGCAAAGTGGAAAGGTCTGAGCAGAAGGAGATGGGACATAACAACCCTGAACTCAGTGCCTGGATCTTGCTATAGTTGGTGGGGGTTCAAGCTACAGCAGGCAGAGAAGAGAATGGAGTGATCTCCTCTCTTATTCTCCCAAACGATTTGGTTCTGAGTTGGCCACTGTCATTGAGTTGATTACGATTTGTAGAGGAGGAGGGGAAAGGTGAAGGATAGGAAAAGGTGAAGTTGCTGCAGACACTTGATTTCAGGAGCAGATTCACAGAAGAGGCTTAGGGAGCACTCCTTTGCATCCCAACACTGAGCCTTCTTGAGAACCTCAGGCCTTTTAAGCAGCAGCTCTTTCTCCTGAGCTTTTCTTATTTTCTAGCGTAGGTGGCTTCTTGGTCAGTTCATCTGCTTCTGCAATAAAGTATGGCCATGTCAGCCTCTGACTAAAAAAGATACACAGCTCAGTGTCCTTTGAAGAAGGACACCAAAGGAAAGCAAATATGTTGAGGGAACAAAAGGTATTTATTGCCAAGAGCAGAGTCACAGGTGATTCTCCGTTCTTCCAATGAACACAAGTTATTTTCAAGATTTCTCAACAGATGAGGCCCTGCTACAGGCCTCTGTAAGACCCTTGTGCTTTCCTCACGTTGCTCCAGTAGCCAGGGTACCTTGAGGAACAGTACTGAGCTGGAGGCCACCTGCCAGCCTCAGCAATCAACATGAACACACTCTTGCTTTTTCACAGATTTTAACATACAGTTGTAGGGGAGAACCCAAATGCTCTGTGAATAGAAGTATATTCCTTAGGCAGTGCTTCCCCTCATTTATGTTGGTTTATAAACAGCAGCCTAGGTTTTTTGCTGTTTCAATTCACATTAGCGTGGAGACACGGCATTAAACTGGAGGCACGGCAAGCAGACGGGAGATGTACAGTCTAATCTGAAATGGACGCGTCAGATTCTGAGTTGCTAAAATCCCTGATCAGCCATGAGATGGAAAAAATGAGTAGGCGTCCCTCAGTCTACATACATTTCTGAACTGCTTTTGTCTCAAAAAAATCTCATGACATGTCTCTTTCATGGGCTGAAAGCTCATCCTAGTGTCAATCATACAGTACAAAAATAAGAGCTTTTCCTTGATATATCAGAAGAACAGAGACAATTTCTTATTAGTCTAACCACAGTCCTTGTGGCCCATAGTGCCTGAAACTCCGTCTTGGAGTAGCCCATGCAAGTTGTTGCCTTTAGAAGAAGCAGCAAAGGGTCTGTGAAGGGTGATCAGGGAACACCTTTCTCTTAAAAAGCACAGCCAAGTACTGAGGACCTCAGCATGCTCAGGACCAGTGAATTTCCTCAAGCAATACCCAGAGTCCTGAGCACCCCCCCTGGATCAAAGCTGCAAGGGTCTGAAGTTTGGACTACCTTTTCCTGAGATTGGTGATGAGACAGAAATTAAACACGATTAATGCCCTCATGAATCAAGTCTTGGCTCTTGGGTGGCTCAAGAATAATAAGCATTTTGTTCTAAAAGCTCTTAAAAAAAATTTCAAAAGCTTTAATTTCTCTTCTTTATATTGTGAGAACAGACATTTTCTCTGAAAAGTTTGAAGCAAAAAGAGCTTTTAACAGATGTGTTGTCCTCATCCCCATTTACTGCTCCTTTCATTCCCCGAGACCCCAGAACTGCTGTTTCTCTCAAAACCATCCTGCTCCACAGGTATTTACACAATGCATTGTTTTATGTCTGTGTGTTTTTCCATATCTGCTCCACAAATTCCTTCTCAGCTTTCCTAATTCCTATCCTATCTTTTACTTCTTATAAAATATGCTGTTGACTTCAACTGGGTTTGAATTCCATTCTCCAAAGGACATGCCTCTGATACACTGACAATCTTGAAGTCTGCCATCTAAATGTACTTCTTTTTTTAAACTTTCCTCTTTTTTTTTTTCCTTTTTTGTTTAGTTACCTGTGCTTCCGGTTAATCAATTGTAATCTGCTTAAGTGGTTACCATGCTGATTCTGTGTCTGCTCTCTCTTACTATACAAAATGAAATTAGGTGAGAATTAAATGTAAGTGTGGATTTGCTTTTTAAAAATAATGTAATCTCAGTTTTCAGTCTAAGTAAAGTCTGGGTGACTTTAGCTCTAGGTCAGCATGAGTTTATGTTCTGTCCAAAGCAGATAGCCCAATCCTGCCCAAAACTGCAGCGGCAGGAAGAGTATGTACAAGCAGTAGGGTATGGTTATTTAAATAGCAATCCCTCCTGCTTTGCAGTTTTCATTCGTTTCCTATATTTAAGTGAAGAGCCTGTGAGTAGTGACTGAAGTAGAGAAAATGGGCTGTTTAGGTCTTTGAAAACATTCCAATGTTCTTCTATTTGCTGTGAAAAAAGAAGTCAAATATAGCATATCTAGTGATTCAGATATCTTATAGTGATTAATGTGGCTTAGATGATCTGAAACACATCTTGATTTCAATACTGGCTTGACTGCATGAGTATACAAACTTTAGGTGGATAATAGCATCATTTCTATTAAGAGGTTTTGGGCAAAGACATTTCATAAAAACACAGACCAATAGAAAGGTTGAGTTGGAAGAGACCTTAAAGATCGTCTAGTTCCAACCCACCCGCAATGGGACACCTTACACTAGACCAGGTTCTTCCTGATATTCTTCCTGACACTCCATGTAAATCTACCCTCTTTCAGTTTAAACCCATTGTAGAAGGCCACCATGTTCGTCAGGCACGATCTGCCCTTGGTGAAGCCATGCTGGCTGTCACCAATCACCTCGTTTTCTGTGTGCCTTTGCATGGTTTCCAGGAGGATCCGCTCCAGGCACAGAGGTGAGGCCTACTGGTTCGTAGTTCCCTGGATCTTCCTTTTTCCATTTTCAAAGATGGGGGTTATGTTTCCCCTTTTCCAGTCATCGGGAACTTCACCAGACCGCCATGACTTTTCAAATACGATGGAGAGAGGTTTTGCAACTGCATCTGCCAGTTCTTTCAGGACCCGCGGATGTAT
>NW_010234257.1:22358-31539 GCF_000690775.1 Eurypyga helias
CTCCACCCAGCCTGTACTTGTGCTTGGGATTGCCCCAACCCAGGTGCAGGACCTTGCACTTGGCCTTGTTGAACTCCTTGAAGGTCTCATGGGCCCACCTCTCCAGCCTGTCAAGGTCCCTGTGGATGACATCCCTTCCCTCCAGTGTCAACCGCACCACATGTCTTGGTGTCATTGGTAAACTTGCTGAAGGTGCAGTCAGTTCCACTATCTATGTTGATAACAAAGATTTTGAAAGGCGCTGGCCCCAGTACTGATGCCTGATGAACACCACTCATCACTGGTCTCCACTCAAACATCGAGCCGAAGACACAACTCTGAGTACAACTATCCAGACAATTCCTTATGCACTGAGTGCTCCATCCATCAATCCCTGCCTCTCTGATTTAGACACAAGAATCCCATGTGACACAGTGTCAAATGCTTTTCACAAGTCCATGTAGATGACATCAGTTGCTCTTCCCTTACGCAGCAACACTGTAAGCCTGTCATAGAAGGTCAGCAAATTTGTCAGGCACAATTTGCACTATGTGAAGCCATGCTGACTGTCATCAGTCACCCCCTTATTTTCCACGTGCCTCAGCATAGTTTAGAGGAGGATCTGCTCCATGATCTTTCTGGGCACAGAGGTGAGACTGACTGTCCTGTAGTTCCTCAGGTCTGAGCTCCTTGCTCTTCCACATAGGCCTCGTGGCTTTTTTGCCCAACTTCCTCTATTGTTTCCACAGTATCATCTCATTTATGCTGCGAGTGTGTCTGCTTGCTCTTGTGAGGCTGGTCATTTGGTGATCTTTTCAAAGCTGATTCTAGCAGCTGAGTCTTTCTTTCCATTCAAGCATTTCACCTTCCCCTCTTCTTCATTAAACAAAGAGCCTGCACTTGCTTCATCAATGAACACAACAAAACAGTTGCCTGCCTACAGTGTCAACTGTTTCCTTTGGCTGGCATCATATGCAAATCTGATGCCCTAATTTTTGAAGGATGTGCTGGTTTTAGTTAGGAAATAGTTAACTTTCTTCACAGTAGCTGGAATGAAGCTAGGTTTCTGGATTTACGCTGAGAAAAGTACTGATAAGGTGACTTTTTAGCTGGTGCTGGGGAGTGCTTGCACCAAATTCAAGGTCTTTCTCATCTTCTGATACTGCAGCTGCGTTCCCAGCTCTCGCTGTGGGCAGTGTGGGAGGACACAGTTCAGACAGCTGACCTACACTGATTGAAGGGGTATTTCATTCCATAGCGCGTCATGCTTGGTACACAGGCAAGGAGTGGGCTTGGGGGCCATAACTCTTTTTCCTCCTTTCCTAATTCTTCTGTTGGCTCCTTAATGCCTTCGCTAACTCCTTTGTTAGCTGCTTCACTAATTCCTTTGCTTGAGCTGGTGGGTCTGTTGGCTTTCCCAGTCATGCTGTTGCTCGTAGGGCTCACTCGGACTCTGCTGCAACCACTCTCAGGCTCCAGCTCTCAGGCTCTCTGGCTCTGGCTCTCACTACTTGGGACCTGACTGTGCATTGGTCGGTGGGGGTTAAGCAATTGTATCATCTGTTTTATTTTCTATTATTTTAATTACTTAGTAGTAGTAGTATTTTTATATATTCATTTTTATTTATGTTGTTCATTTATATTCAATTAGTAAATAGTTCTTATCTCAGTTTTACAAGCTTCCTTGTCTTTTTCCTCTGATTCTCCTCCTCTGCTGAAGGAGGGAGGGGGGAAGTGTGCAAGTGGCTTCATGATATTTTGCTAGCTGAGGTTAAACCACAACACAGCAGAAATTATGTTTTATCATTTTAGATGCTGGAATATTTTTAAGACTTATGTAATCTTTTTATATTCCTCATTTTACTTAAATGTCCTAAAATTTCCAGTATTGACATAAAATTAATTACAGAGCAAGTCTATGAAGCAAATTGATACAGATATGTATCTGACTGTGTTACAGAAGATCTGTGTTATGTAAAAAAAGAAATTCACCCTCCAGTCTGAGTAACTCAAGCTTCCTAGAAGACCATTCAACAGTGAAAGACAGTGACAGTTGGGTTTGTTTCCTTTACTTCCCTCTGTCAATATTTGCACTCATGTTCAGTAATAAGTTTCTTATGTCTTCATCACTTGTGCTGTTCCTGTTTACTCTCTGCTGATGACAGTTCAGAGCTTTTGAAGTTATGGGTATCCTTGTTTCCTCACATCAGTTGACAGCATCATGAAGCAGTCTATGAATTACTATTGGGAACAAACCAAATACCACCAGGCTTGGTTCTGATTCTGGTGGAAACAAGCTGCTAGCTCTTGATTTCTCCATTGTCAGCTTTGGCAACAGTACTTACCAGGACAGCTGGCAACTCCTTCCTTTCCCAGAATTTGTCATGTGCACTGATTTCTGGGGGTACCTGATCTCCTACCTGATGCTTCAGGAAGATCTTTACTTTTGTATGTTTTGAGTGGAAAATTAGCCCATTTTTCTCATGTGTGTTGGTGAAATTACCAGGGTGGGGACCAGATAAAGTAGGGAGCACAACATAAAAAACAAACTCAAAAAACTTCATTTGTTACAGAAAGAAGTCTGAACTTCAATTCTAGTAAGCAAGTAAATCAATAAATAGTAAAAATAATGTTTGCAAAGTTATAAATAGGTTTCAAAGTAAACACTCCATTAAGATGAATGGTACAGTTTGCACTCCTCCTAGAACTATTGATTCAGTCTAGATGCCTGTAGATGCATGAAAATAGCACTGCAGCATCCACATCTTAGAAGGTTTTCTTTCTACCAAAAAGTGCTATCTTTCCAAACAAAACAAAAGTTTAAAATGGTGCGAGGCAATTGTCAGAAGCTGTTCCACATATTTTCAACTTTATGTTATTAAATGGTGAGGGTTGGGTTTTTTTTTTCCTCAGTAATAAGATTCTGTGACAAGTATAGAATCAGAGAATCTTAGAATCGTAGAATCACAGAATGGTTTGGGTTGGAAGGGACAGTAAAGATCATCCAGTTCCAACCCCCCTGCCATGGGCAGGGACACCTTCCACTAGACCAGGTTGCTCAAAGCCTCATCCAGCCTGGCCTTGAACACTTCCAGGGATGGAGCATCCACAGCTTCTCTGGGCAACCTGTTCCAGTGCTTCACCACCCTCTCTGGGAAGAGCTTTTCCCTGATATCCAATCTAAACCTCCCCACTTTCAATTTAAACCCGTTACCCCTTGTCCTGTCACTACAGGCCCTTGTAAAAAGTCCCCCCCAGCTTCCTTGTTGGCCCCTTCAAGTACTGGAAGGTGCTATAAGGTCTCCCCGGAGCCTTCTCTTCTCCAGGCTGAACAAGCCCAACTCTCTCAGCCTGTCCCCATAGCAGAGGTGCTCCAGCCCTCTGAGCATAATAGTAATAGCAACAAAACTGAAAAAATTAAAATCAAATCAACTTGAAAGAAAAAACATGGTCCTATTTAAAAATGCTCTCTTACTCTGAGAGGCCACCTTGTGAGCAGTTTTGAGAACATTCTGTTGATGACAGACATTTATGCCATAATTTCTGTGCACATAAGCCTGTCCTTATTAATGTTACATGTGGAATATCAGAAGAAAACACCTGAACAGCTCTCACAATGAGTTTGTGGCTGGAGTTTAGCTGTTATCACCTGTTTCAATTTAACCATTAGTTGTCTTTAAATGTGGTATCTTGATGTCCCTTCTGCACTACAATTTTTCTTTGAAAAATATGTTGCAATACTAAGCAACCCTTCTCTTCTTTATAAATTCCACTGAAAATTCTGATTTAAAGACAATAATGTTTGGGTCTGTGCTGTTTCAAAACAAGTTAAGACATAAAGTTAAAGACATCATTTATAGTTATCATATTTTATTCAGGTCATTCATTTTATATTTCCTCAATTTATTTGTAAGTAAACTAACCACACCTTAAAAAGACATGACTTTGGTTTGCAAGTCTAATTGTCCACAGAACAGTACATGTGTGGATTCAGCCATATGAAAAAGTCTTGTTGTCACATATGTCTTTCATCTGGTCTAAAATTAAAGCAGAAGAGAGGAATGATCTTGCCTGCTTACATGGACCACCTCACTGGCAATATACTGGAGGACATTCCGGTAGAATTTATTGAACTATGCTATACTGCTTCTTAATACTTGTCCAGAATCCTATACTCTTCCTATGACATGTGTTTCGGGAACACCAACTGTGTGAACGCAGTGGTTTTCCTTAACAATTCCAGTGACCTCTGGTGACTCAGATGCACAATATCACCATTATCATAAGGCTAATGCCTTCCCATGTGAAAATAGCACTGATAAGGTGAGAATTAATTTAGGGGTACTATAGCATCTTGAATACAGTCAACAAATGGAGGTGTGGTCCCTCAGAGAGCTTGCCTTTTTAATCTATAATCTGAATCTCCATTTCTGTACTAAAAAGTTCTCTTTAAAAACGTACACTGGCTGGCTTTATAAAACAGAGCAGTTCCTGCCTGTCTGCCTGGTAACGGCAGTTAGTTAGAGGCACTGCTGGAGAACAGGACAAGCAGACCCTTGGCATGGAGCGCTCTGGGATTGAGAAATTTCCACTCTCTAATGCAAAGTGTGGCAGATCTTCCTGGTGGAAGAATAAGGAAGAACTTCATAAGGAATCTTCATTAAGATGCTCTTCCCCTAGGGACCGTGCTTGCAGTTTTGTCAGCTTCTGGTTATTTTTTAAGTATGCTGATAAGGAAGTCATTATGGGGACCATGTAGATGGGAACACTGTGTTCCGCTAATGGAACTTCAAGGATGTTGTTTTGCATCTTGCCTAAGAGGCCAAACACATCAACTTTATAATATATTCAATCTGTAAAAGCATTTGTCCTTAAAACTCCAGTCTCCTCACAAAGACAGGTCTCCTGTTAATGGAATCAATTAGTAGAGTTCAACATACCAGCAAATGAGAGCAAAGACAGACAAACAAAAACCTTTTTTGCTTTAGATTCTTTTTTAATGAAACCTGTTGGCTCTTGCCCTCCAGACCCATCCCCCTTTACTTGCTGCTTGTTTCACTGCCATTATGTCTAAATTAGTGATGTGTTTGGCAGTCAGACAACTGATCCAATTGGCTGCAGTGCCACAGTTTGAAAATGCTCATCGGTCCTGCAGCCTAGTCTTTTTTATTTTTTGACTGACATTAACACAACCATTGAACAGTGTGCATGCTCCTGCTCGCCCCACACACTCAGCACACAAACAACAATATTCACATTAATTTGGTGAATGTACAGTTATGATCATTGAGTATGAGGAGCTCCATTGCAGAGGAGTGGAAGAGAATCATTACTGGATGAGCAGTGCCTTTCCCTCTGACTGGAAGCCTGGTGTTGCACAATCCCTTCTAGAATAAGGCACAATAAGTTTTTAAAGGGGGAGCTCTCATAAGCGGGCAAGCTAGCATAATTGCATTTCTAACTATTGGGCTGCAACAAGAAGGCAGAAAAAACAAAGTTATTCCTATCTAAGTGTCATGGTTTAACTTCTCTCTGGCACTGACTCAACAAAATATTTGCATGCCTTGCGGTGCTAAAATAGTCATCCCTCTCTTCTGCCATCCACATTATTAATGGTGGTATCAGTACAATAACCAGGAGAGATTCCTGTGAAAGTCCAGACAATTTAGCCTTCATTTTGGCCGCAAAACATCACTAACTGCTCCGTAAGTACACTTTTCAAACTGATTTCATACATAACCATTATTTTTTCGTCTATACAATTTTTTTCCTTCGCTTGCTTATGTAAATGTCTTGTGAGGCAGTGTCAGAAGGTTTACTAAGATCAAGAAAAATAGCATCTGTTGATTCCCCTCAGTGAGCAGGGTCTGTTACCCACTTTGGGAAAGAAATCATATGTTTCTTTTTTTTTGTTCTTGGCAAATCAATAGTGACTGTTCCTCAACTCCTTCCTTTTAAATGCTTAGAAGTATTTTATTTAATCACTCATTTCTTTTTAGGAATGAAAGTTAGTCAGGTGCTTTATAATTTCTCAACACCATTCCTTTTAAAGATAGAACCCATGGATGTGCAGAGACAATTTACTAGCAGTTCATTCACCCTTCCCATGTTCTCAAAGATAACTGTGAACAGCCAGAAGATTTCAGCAGTCGGTTCTTTCAGTACCCTCAGTGGAAATTCATCAGGCTTACCTGACTGAAAATCTCTCATTTATGTTCCTTTTCTTTAAGAGGCTGATATCTTGCTTACCCTTTTGCAGCTGGAATTAGCTGTACTATTTGCCATCTCAAAGCTGACCTCTTTAATTAAGGGCAATGTTGAAAAACTTACTTCAGTGTATTTTCCTAGAAGGAATCTCTAATACTTAAGCACTCATGTCATAGGCATTAGAGCTGAAAGCATTTTCCCTAGGTCAAGTGGAAAAATCTTGGGAAATGAACATTTTCCCCTTTTAATTCTTTATCCTTCATTCTGCAGTGATTTTTTTCTTGAACTTTCAGTATGGTTACACATTTGCAGCAGTATTTTCAAGAATATTGGATTTTGGTTGGTCTCACCATCTCACTTTGGCTTGTAGGTAAAAATTTCTTTTTTCCTAGCCAAGAACAAGTTAACAATTACAGCACTCACAGCACAACTCTTACCTACATATCAATAGGATAATGTCCAATCAATTGATTTAAGCACATAACAGTGTGTCCAGTAAATCCAAAGGTATTCAATAACTCTACAAGGTTGTAGCAGATTAAAGACAACGAGCATCTTTCTCTGAAGCATTTACTATTAGCTTATTTTAGATGTATAATTGATTGGGTCCCTCCAATATACCAATTCCTTCTACTTTGTTAGAAACATCTCATCAAATCTTTGCTTCAGGACTGTAGCTATACTAACCATCTCACAGCAAGAGTGAAAAGTTCACTGACAACTGGTTCACAAGACAAGGAAAAGGCTGAGAATAGCAAATGAGACCACCCATGCTTCACACTCAAGTTTGAGAGCTCTGCAACAACAAAGCTTACTTTCTTACTTTAAACCTTTCATTGCCACTCAGTTTTGCTATGCAAATCAGGGCTTATAGAGGACAAGCAGAAACTAATATGAGAATTAAATGCATTGGTTCGAAGACAATCTTTACTACTTACATGCCTGCTCATTTAGAATGTATGTCAAAATTAGAATTGTGCATGTGAACCAAAGGTGGTGATGAATGTCTGAAAGGTTTTGTAATTGCAAAAAAAAGTCATCAGCCTTCATGATTCATATAAAAGATGTATACTTTTCAGGCCTCTAGCAGAAATTCTTTACCCTTCTTCTAATTTTTTTTTAATAAAATAATTTATTTTTTTATATCACTTCTGTTTTTGTCAATATATATCTAAATTTTCTATATCTAATTATGCTTTTCAAAATAGGCATGTTTTTATAAGGTCAGGGAAGCTTCCTGAAATTTTCCTGGGTAAACAACTCAACAACTGCTGAGAATGGAAGTGCAAAATATTTGTCAGCTATTGAAAAAAGTGACATGAAAAGCACAACAGCAAAATATGCCAATGTGGAAGGAAGTAGGAAGCAGAGCAAAATGAAAATATAGAGTCCTTTGAAAATCAAAAGACAAGTAGGAAAAGCAAGATATAACTAAGTGTATTGTAGAGCGGCTTTTGTAATTCACTGTAGCAATGTTTTACACTAACCCACCCAATATACCATTGTAACAGATTAGGAACACCTCAGCAACGGAGACATTAACCTCTAGCAGTGGGGTGGTAACGAACTGCAAGCAGGTCTTTCCACCACTACAGTAAGATAAATCAGGGCACTTCCATCTATACCCATAGGATGTGTATAATGAGACAATGTAAGCATGCAAGATAAAATTAGAAGTGCTAAAGTGCAAATTAATTAATACCAATAAGGACAGACATTTGAAATGAGAGGAACATATAAGAAAATATAGGTTCATGAATTAATGGGGGAGGACAGCAAGTAACAGGCATAAAGAAAGATGAATCTTCCAGTACTTATTGTGCTTCAGGCTTCACAGAAAAGATTAACTGTGAGCAAATGTTATTGCAATTAATTTAAAAGCGAACAGCATGGAGGTCAGAACAGAGAAGAGAGAGGTTCAGTAATATTTAGTTCATTCAAGTGTATTTAAGTTAGTGGTTCCTGATGAAATTCACCACTGAGCACTTAAAGAGTCACCCAAAGCAGTCCCTGGGGCACTAGAACTACCTTCCACAACTTGATGAGGGTGGAAAAGGATTCAAAAGACTGCAGAGGAGTCAGCACAGTACCTATCATTAAAAGGGGCAATAGGACCGTAGCCTAATTCAGTGTCAGAACCAATATTAGACAAAGAATTAAATAATCAATGTATAAGCATCCTTAAGATATTAAGGTGATTAAAACTGCCAACACAGATTTGTCAGGAATAAGTCATGTCAAATCAATCTACTCTCTCCTTGCAGAAGGACAGCTGCTCTAGTGATTGAAAAAAGACACAGTAATTCTTGAGATATACATATACTTTGATAAGGTTTTTGAATTTCTTTGGCATGTCTTTATATATACAAATCACAGAAATATGGTCTAGATAAAATCACCATAAAATAGATGTAAAACTGACTAGAAGTGCATTTAAACCAGAAGTGCCCCACATGCGTTATCAGCATGGGAATGATTCAGGCAGGATTCTGCACTGAATTGTCCTAGACCCAGTTTGATTCGATGTGTTCATGAATGATTTGGGTGACAGAACAGCGAATACACTTAAGACTTCTGTGGTGACATAACGTTAAGCACACAAGGGAAGACAATATCAGAAATCTAATTGATCTTGATACATTGGACGTCAAACTTGAAATTCAATAAAGACAAATGCGGAGCACTACACTGAAAAGAGACATCAGATACACAATTACAGAATGAAAAACTGAAGAGGCAGCAATCCATCAGAGAGGGACCTGCTGCTACAATAGTTTGCTGAGTGAATATGAGTAGAATTTGTGACTCTCCTGGGGGAAAAATTAAAGCAAATCTAATTCGGGATGAAACTCAGAGGAGTGTCACAGGTAAGAAACACAACACACTGATTATGCTCCACTTCCACTCAGACGTCCACTGCACCATGACGCCCCATGTCCTCAACATGTGAAAACAGACAAGGCATTTAGAAACAGGATAAAAGGCTGAAGGGGGG
>NW_010234258.1:0-3082 GCF_000690775.1 Eurypyga helias
TTGAATAGGGCTGGACCCAGCACTATAGCAAGAACTGGCTATATGGTTTTACCAGAACACAGTTCAAATACAGTCCTGAATAGTAGCCATGAGGGAAAACTAAAAAAAAAAGAAAGAAAAAAAGAAAGTAGTATGGTAGTAGTCTAACTTTTCAGGTTAGACCAGTCTGTCCTATTCAGCTATAACTAGAAATACTTGCACAAATCAGAATCCAAGTCAGAATCAAAGCCCTTTGACCAATATTTTTACTATTGGATTAAAGAGAGGGCTTCTTATTCTGCAGTGCTACTAGCACTACTCCCTCTGGCTCTTTCTAGACAGGTACTGGCACTTCTGACATTTCACCACAAAGGGAGAGTTCCTGCTAGAATCATGAAAACCATTGCTCACACGAAACTCCTGCACATCCTAAAGTAAGATTAAGAAGCATCTCCTAATATTACCGTGTTTTTTCTTTAGTTACTTTAATCGCACAGACTGTAGGAACTACTCTCTGACCCTGCAGGTCATATCCCCAAGAAGGACAAAGATCAAACAGGACCAACTGTTTAATTTTTGGAACCTTCAGATAAACAAACCCCCCACGATGAAATCATTGTATTCAAGTGACTAAATGCAGTTAGTCTAAATTTGCTTTCTGGAGGGCATAACTTTTTTAGGTGGATTATCTTTGCAGGTATAGAACATATTTGCAGCATTGCCTGCAATAGTACATAGGCTTCCCTGGGAACTGTAATGTTTCTGTACATCATCTGACCAACTCTTGGTTTGCTTGACATTACCCCCTCACAGATGCAGCATTAAAACTAAATGTTTAAAGTTGCCAGCTCTGAAAGCTCTTAGGAATTATAAATCTTTTATATTTGCACTGTTAACAAGACCTGATGTTGAATCCCTTGCTGTAGAAGTCCTCTCAACATGGTATAAGCTGTGAACTCAGTCTGACCTATAGTCTGACCTATATGGCTTTTGTTCCCTACCTATGATATCTACAATAAAACTAAGAAAATAAATTTATTTTAAAGAGACAGAGTTTGCTTGCTGGTTTGGGGAGGTTTTTTGTTTTGGTTTGGCTGGCTCAGAAGGGTGAGGAAGAAATTAAAGCAAAACAAACATACCAGACTCCCATTAGTCTCCTTACTGATGTTTTTCAAGTCTGCAACGACGAAGGCTACTAGGTAGGTGCTCATCTTCAAACTCACAAAGAACTCATCTTCAACAATTCCATTTGTCACAGGAGTAGTGGCTTTCTGCAGGTAAAAGGAAAACATTATTATTAATGCAGACAAAGGAACATTAAGACATGCAAAGAATCAATGTTAAATAATTACTTCACACTAGGAATAGTTTATAAGCAGATTTGCATAACTTCATTGTATTTGGTTATGTTTCAGTGGGATAGAAGAAATTCAAAACCTCTTCATGGTGTAAAGAGACATAAGGAGACATGGAACATTTTAACCCCGTTTACCAAAAAATTATTTGTCAAGATTTTATTATGCAGTATAACCAGACAACTGGAATGTTGGAGAAACCATCAATCTAATTTAGTTCACACTTAAACCCCAAGTATAAACCAAAATCAACACAAAGTTTAGCATTAATTCAAGACAGCTTTATGCTAGATCAGAGACAGTTCAACACCGCTTACTAAAAAATACTCGTATTGCATGAATTAGACATTTATTTGTCTTTTCCCAGGAGCCTCTCCAAAACTAGGGAATCAGATATACTCATTATTTTAAAACAACAGAACAAAAAAACCCGCACACACTCCTAAAAATCAAAAGAGAATGCATTAAAAAAAAAAAAAAAAATTGAAGAAAACCTAAGATTTCACTCCAAAGTAAAAACATGACCAGCTGAAACACACTACCACAGGTAATTTCAGTCTTCTGAATAAGATACCATATGTATGCTCAGTCTTCTGAAGTAAGATACTTACTAAGTATCTTAAATTACTTTTAATGAAGAAGTTTCCCTTTAATATTAGTCCTGGAAAGGCATGCTATATGTCTAAAAGGACTTTTCTTATAGTCCTTCACAAACATAAATTAAATGAAGAATAAAATGAAGTATTAAAACTACTTGTAATATAGCAAATGTCTGGAGACAAGAATGGCAGTTCATGTGCTTTCCGAAACTTCATAAATAGGTTTGTTTCCAGAAACCACAGACATTAAAAAAACAACAATAACCTTAGTTTTAGACAAGGTAATTTTAAACCAATGATCTAACATTTAACTGCCACTAAAAATTTAACTGCCAGACTTAACAGAGAACAGATTTTTCTGTCTGACCTAATCACCTAGTCTGACCACTGTATAGGAACAGAATGCCATCACTGAATTCCTTCAGCAAATTCATAAATTTTTGTCTTTACTACAGCTTTATCTTCATAAAGTGGTGACAGCCAATTTAAGAAAATCAACTGTGGCTGCAGATAAACTGGTTCAAGAATCAGTTATCCTAATTTTAAAACAAACAAACAAAACCACAAAAGAAAACACCACAAACCCTAAACACACAGTTTATTTCCAGCCTTATTGTGTCAGCCACTATATATTGCCTTATTAATGATGTACATGCTACTTGAGAAGGCCTGCTTCTGAGCTTCATGATCTCTTGCTCATGTAGGCATTTATAGGAAATTATGTTCACACTTAACCTTCACATGGATAAACTAAAAGGTCTTTCTATTCAGCACAGCTTGTTGCCAAGACCTACAGTTATTACAGAAGAATCTGATGAAGTTTTTAATATGCTCTTTAACACATTCTCACTATAATAAGCTCAGTAAATGTTACAAAGGGAAAAAGAGCAGACAAAGAGGAAGTTCAGTGAAAAGAATCTGATACCAATAACAATTGCAGCAAGACAGAGCAGCCGGGTTAAAAAGCAGAGAACCAGATGGTGGAAGAGCCTGACGATGGGAAGGAAAGAGAATTTGCAACTTGAAGGAAGCTCAGGGCCTTCTACCTACAGCATGTATAGGTAGTTGATGAGAAGACATGTACTATGCAAGCAGAAAGAGGAAGAAAAAGATCTGATGGTAATTCAAGTGTTACGACAAACAGCAGCA
>NW_010234258.1:3113-9662 GCF_000690775.1 Eurypyga helias
GATGCAAAAGAAGCATCACAAAATTTAAAAGGGAATTCATGATGCAGGTGTGGCACAAGTCATTGGAAAAATAATTCTATGCAGAGAAAGATGTGTAGGAAATAGACAGTTTTATTCTATACCGTACAGGAACATAAAATGTGACCAATAGATAAAATTCACAACACCAATGTTTATTAAGATACAATTGTGCAATACCAACCCATTTTTCACTAAAAGTAGATTGGGTATACAGTCATATTTCCCAGGTGTTCATTTTTCAAATGGCTTCCCAGCTCCTTGAAACTGAGCAAGGCAATGAATGCTACTTTACAGCAAGAAAAGCTATAAACTGAAATGTAAATGAGTCCTGAAGTAAGGAGGAACAATGAGATGCATTAATGACCTTACAGTAAAGGCAGCTCATCAATATGTTTTCTCTGTGTGGATGATTCCTCATCGTTCACACTTGTCAAGTACACAACACTGGCATCAAAAGAGCTACCAGATGTAACAGCACTCAGAGTTGAGCAAGGACAGATGGGATGGGGTGCAGATCTTCCCTAAGCACAGAAGCCCACAAGAATGTTTTGTAGGACTGACAATGAAAGGCAGAAATTATGGGAAGACGCAAGATAAGGCAAGTAACAATCTGTCTTTGTCAAATTTAATTCACATGTCCTGAGGTTTGTGACTCAGCTGTTTCCAGACTAATTAGAGGAAGATTCTGTGGCAACAAATAATAACTCACTAAACAAGAACTACAGAGTTGACTTTTCAGGCATGTTGACAGTTAAGTCACAATTCTTGGCAGCACAGAGCTTGAGCCCTAAGTAGCTTATCTGTCGTTTGTCTCAGGTAGGCTGAAAGTGGGTCACTGCATCAAGTGACCCACTTGCAGAGTTTGCAGGAAGGCACAGTCTGAAATCTCAGAGTCTTGCTAATGCCACAAACACATGCAGTAGTTTCCCAGATGACTTCTTCCTGTCCACGAAAAGTTGCATAAACACCTTACACAAAAGACATGGCATTTGAGTGAAAGCAAGGAGGGTGATGGAGGGGCTAGATCAAATGACTCAATACAGTATTTACTAAGGAAGGCGGCTTGGAAGTGCTCCACAACCATGTATGGTGGGGAAAAAACCCTAACGAGGTATTTTTTTCTCTCTCTTCTGGAGAAGGCTATTGCCACAATGGGCATTAGAAGACATATTAATGGATGGCAAGCAGTTAATTGCTATTGAAATAGTAGCACGTAGCAGCCCCAGGAAACACCTTCCTTTGTCTTGAATTGTCCCCAACCATTTCACTTCAGTAGACAATCACAAATGACAGTGAAGAAAAGTTTATGGTTATTTTGCCTCCAATTCATCTGCCAATCATTATCAGTCAAGCTGGCAACCAAGGTGCTATTTGAGCCAGATAATTATGGCTCAAATAACACGATGAAAATGGTCACAGAATATCCTTTCTCATCTTCTTTGTAATTATGTCATCAGAGATGAGCAAGAGAATATATAGAATATACCACGATTAAGTAGCAGTAAGCATTCTGTGGTAGTATGGTGCCTTAAGAGCTGAAAACAAAAACAGTCTTGGTCTTTCAGCAAACCCATCAGTGTCATTCAGAGCACCCATCATCTGTGGAAGGTACACTGAAGAATAGGTTAGACTTCCAGCAACTATGTGCAATTAGCTCAGCAATGTCTGCTGCACACATGCAACAATGGTAAACCAGAGTTTACTTTTGTACATGAAGAACTACAGAAGCTGTTGAAAGTTGCCTTAGCCACTTGTCTAACTTCTAGCACAGGAAAGTGAATGAGCACCCTTTCTTGTTTACATAAAACAGGAGAGTTGTCTAGCAGAGTCCGCTTCTCCTTTCAATGAAGAAAAGAGCAACAGATAAAGTGCTCTTACGCCTGGATACAAACTACAGTGCTGCAATCCTGTTAAAGTAGTGGTTGAGAATCACCACAAATCCAGGAACATTCAAGCACCATGAAAAATATATTATTTTACAAGGTTGTAGTTATTGGCTTGGTTTTCAACAACAGGGTAGCTACGTCAGCACCTGAGTTTTTGACAACCTTCTGGAACCCAAACTACAGAACGTACATGTGTGTCTCACCAGCACCAAGGGTGTAATTGTCTTTATTAATGATTAGATCAGTCAATATTAATTATTAATCTGTCAATATTAATGATTTTCTGTTGGGTGATAAATGGTGGTAATATTTTGACGACAGAAGACATTGCTCAGAACCAGACTAGGTAATAAATAAGTCTTAACCTATTCCCCGGTTGACTCTGTATTCATATCCCACTCCCCCTTGTTTAGGTTCAAAAGCATATCCTTCAAGAATGGGCTTATGTTTCACAGAGACTGTTGCTAATTACAGAAAGTATTGATAAAGATATTCCAGTATTCTGCAAGAGTGCAGTATCAGCAAACATAGAAAACTCAAAAGAGGATTTTAAGGGCTGTTGAGATTGATGTAGCCAACAAAACACCTGCAAAATAATGATTAGTTTAAATACAACAGGATCCCTCATGTAGCCATTCAACTGTCCCTACATAATATCCCACACTCTGTAGTACATTGAACAATTTTCTCTACAAAGTTACTTAGTTCAAGTCTTTGAAGAAGATAGAGTTGTTTATAATAAAGTCATAGTTTATAGCTTATCCACTCAAGTCAACCCCTTGGACGTTAATGCAACAAAAACGATGCAAAGCACTTACGCATATTACCTAGGCAGCAGCTCTACTAAAATTCCTCAACAAAAGCAGGTACCTTTGGCATATTTGACAGAGTGGAAAGTTTCTCATCTCTTTTGATCTTAATTAAAAAAGTAGCTTTAAATGCTGGTTCATCAAAGCATGGAAAAGCAGCCCTCGCTGCCAGAGGTTCAAACTGAGTTGCTGCAAACCACCTAATGGGAAGAGTAGAGAAGAGCAAATCAAACATTATGAAAGGATAAATGTCAGTTTATTTATGATAAAACATTCATTTTCCCCAAAAACCTTGTAACAGCTTGTTATCACAGAACCTTCCTAAATAGCAGATGACAGAGTTATCAATCAGAATAAATGTTTCAACTGCAGAAGTTTTTTTAAACCAAAAAAACACCATATTTATTTGAGGACTAAATTACTAGGCTGTTTTTTGCTTTCTTAACAGAGAAGAACACAGCTAAAATAATAAAATTACTGAACAATCACCAAAACATAAGCCAGCCAGTTTCCAACAAAAGGGAACAAAACGCGGGATGAAAGAATAACTTAGTGAGCACATCCACTAAATGAAAGTTTCGAAACCTGAGCAGCAGATGGGCCTACAAAAAAGCTTCATCTAATTGTCATGGCTCCTTCTGCAGACATCCTAATGGTCATTTAACTGTATACTTGCTAGCTAGTAGATGGATTCTGGCATAAACACTGTCTTGTCTTTGATCCAACAGCTAGTCATATCACAACAGAACTTCTCAGAAGTCAACATTCCTTCTCCAATGTTTTGATACTAACTAGCTGCAGAAATCATGGCTTTTCCTAGAGAGCATCTCTCACTTGTATTCTCCTCCTGCAAGAGAACCGTGCGAGTGGAGAGAATGGTGGTTCACACTGGGATTTGGTTTGGGTTTTTTTGAACCTACTGTCAAGGTACCCACAAGTTCTGAGGGTCTTTTTGTGGGATTTTTTTGTTGTTGTTTTTGGTGTCCTATTTTTGGGGTCTTCTTTGTTGTTATGTTTTGGTTTGTTTTTTCTTCACCATGACTCCAAGATTTTTGGACCTACAACTTTTCTGAGGAGACAAGACTGCTGACAATCGATAAGGTTAATCTCCATGCTTACTTTCAACTTCCTTCTCTTTTTCCTTCCTCCTCACTGATAATCCTGAAGTTGGTGTAGCAAGTTTCTTTTTCTTTTTTTCCTTCATCACAAGATTTTACAGGAAAAAAAAACCAACACCCAAAAAAAAACCCCAAAACCAAAAACCCGAAACATTCTGCATACAAATTAAAAAAAAAAGTTGGGACCTTGTTTATATTTTTATCTGGCAGTGACTTACTTTGCCATTTGATAATTTTAATGTTTCTGTGGCAATATTAAGAAAAAAAAACTTCAAAAGAAAATAAAGCTAAACTAGAAGAAAAGACATTTTCTTGCTAAAGCAGCTTGATAACCTGAGTTTTTTACACAACAGAGGTTGTCGAAGTAGCCTGCATTTGTAAAACGACTGACATGAATCATATAGAGACAAAGCCCCTGGAAATAAAAAAGGTATCAATGCAATGGAGATTATTGTATCAGCAAAGACTTATCTGAAAAGTATACAAGTTAAAGCATGTGCTACATCCTGTTCCTGAATGAAAGCAGGTAGCATTGGACTCAATGGGAACAAACACTCAAAAGCTTACTCACAGATCATCTTTTTCCTCTGTGAACACTTAAACATTCTCTTTCTACCAAAGTAAATACAGGGAGAAAACAAAGGTTCAGCTGCATTAGAATAGGAAAAAACATGACATTCCAAAAGAGGCCAATCATTCAAGTGATTCTTGCCTTCTACACTTACATTACTATGAAGTAAGTGGGAGTATCTCTTTTATGTTTATGGTGATAAGCCACTGAGCTCTATTTCATTTCATCTTGTGGTTATGTTCTTCTGAAACAATCTACACCATTTGTGATTCTTTATTATTCAACATATTCCACAACAAATAGACAACTTGCAACATTTCTGTTGTAAGGTCGGAATTCTGAAGCCTATCAGCAATTAAACAAGTGCAACGGATTCTCTCTAATGATTATGCATACAGTTAATTTTTAGTACATGCTCAGGACAGCCCTTTCATAAGTAGCTTATTAACAGCACTTTACCTGGGGTATCTGAACAGTCATATACATTTGCACCTCAGTAAAAAACAGCCACCTCCACTGGAGATGCAGGCAGACTGAAACAGCTCAATTGTTTAACTCAAATTTATTTCTTAAAACTCTTGATCTGTTAAAGAAAGCTCCTTAGACTACCTCATATGAGGACCAAGAGAAACACACAGGAGAAAAGAGGGGAGAATTCTTGCCTTATCTCAGTTGCTCACCAGTTCAAGAACCCACTTAATGTTCCACAGTTCATCTGAATGCGCCAGGTTTTCATATATTTGAAAACAACTGTTGCAGCTAACTTACTTTGTTGTATACCTCAGTACGGTGTCACAGATGCACTAGGATCTAGATAAAGGGAGTTTTAAAGACAAACTGTGAATAAAGTTCACAAATATAGATGAGTTTTGGTTTAAATGTCTGTTGTTAAAGCCTAGAGAGGCCTGCTGAATCTGAAACAAATTATTCTGGTCTTTTCTTTAGAGAATAGAATAGAAATACATCTTTCTTATGTTATGCAGCTTCATAACAGTCTATTAAATCATCTTTACATTGAGTACCTTGGTTTTTTTGTTTATGAATAAGCTATCAGTGAGGGTCTTAAATTAATTCAAACATCAGCAGTGTATAATTATCTCACTGGAGAGAGAAAAATTATGACCAAGTTTGCCACAATTCTGTTTCATTCTTCAAGAAGTTTTACTGAAAAAGTTTGCAACAGCTCAACGAAGGGTCTTAAGTAACTCAAAATAAATACCAATTCAGCATGATTCATTATCAGTTTATAAAAGGTTGGGTTGGTGGTGCTAAGGGAAGTTCTGCTTCCCCTTTCAGGAAGCAAAACCTACTTATTAATATTTTGGGAATTTCCATAAAAAGTCTCTGTTGTTGCAAAGATTTTTAACACTGATGACACTGATTTTTCTTTCTTTTTTCTTTACATCCCATTTCTCTTGAGGTTTTTTTTTAAGCTTTATATCTTAGCATTTCTTAGCAAAAGCTTGAATGTGTTTTATGTCTTTATGTAGCAGTTGTTTTGTGTGTCCTTCAAAACTTGTTTCCAGCCAGCTGGTCCTAGACTGACCTGTACTGCTCTGTGTCTTTCATTTGTTGCATCCTTCAGTTCTAGAAAATGTGCCAACAAAGACATGAACACTCTTAAGTATGTGACCAGTGTAAGGCCTATTTGAGGTGGTGGGTGCCGATTTCATTAATCTTCTTGGTAAAAAGCAATGATTTACCCTTTTTTAAAATGAGTGTGATGTTTCTCTTTCGCCAATCACTGGGAACTTCACTTGACTGCTATGACTTTTCAAATATGATTGAGAGTGGCTTGGCAACTACATCTGCCAGTTCCCTTAGGGCTGTGGGATGCATCTCACTGGGTCCCATGAACTTGTGTATGTTCAGGTTTCTCACATTTTCTTGAACCTGACCTTTTCCTATCATCGCATAACTTTGTTCCTCCAGTCCTTGCCTTGAGACTTAGGAACTTGAGAGACATGAGAAGAATTTCTGAAGAGAGAAACTAAAAATGAAACAAACAAAAAGTCACACTATGGCTACCTACAACCACTATACTGAACTGCATTTAATCAATGGAGAAGCTACCCTGACTTAATGAACTCATCCATAAAAGACTAATTCAGGTAGATTATTCAGGAGATTGAAGACTAATTTTT
>NW_010234258.1:9694-9963 GCF_000690775.1 Eurypyga helias
GAAAAAAGCAACCCTTGTTATTTCTATTATCAAAGCACAATCTAGAAGTGACAGAAGAGAGAAGTTGCATTTGTGGGCATACCTTTGCTTAGAATTTTCATCCTTGTAAGAAATTGTGTAAAAGCCGTAATAGGTATCTGAAAAATTAGATGAATATTCTATGCTGACAGTATAGTTCTGTCCCACAAGGAGAGCCTCAGGAGCCATGACTGCAATCTGGTCATGCAATGGATATTCCAGGAATTCAACTGGCTTTGCTTGATGCCATC
>NW_010234258.1:9994-16580 GCF_000690775.1 Eurypyga helias
ATGGTTGCCTTGGTGATATTAAGTCCTGAGCTGTGAAGCACAATCTTCCAAGTTACCTGGATGATGTTAACCACTATCTTCACAGAGCCTACAAATTTCAGAGTAGTTAGGTTTGGCTGCATGACAAGATCATAATGCAGTGGTACAACATCAGGAGGAAGTCTAATTTTTGTCCACGGAAATAGTTTTCCATTGGTTGCCAAAGGGTATATTAGTTCCATTGTTTGATTTTTTTTATGGCAACCTTCTTTGGTAAAGGTACATTTGGGAAGAAGATAAATCATCATTACTAATGAAAATGCAATCAGGAGAACAACTGTGCAAACCACTATGGTCCTCGTAGAGGGCAGAGAACATGATCCATTTGGATTTTGTCTATAGACAGACATGTTACTCCGGAGACCTGAGCTTCTGTTCATGAAGGACATCCCCAACAATTTTGCTGATGACTCATAATCATCTTCATCATCATCCACTTCATGCTCTCCAAGGCCACGTACCAAGAGCCGGGAGCTCCTTGGTTCATATTCCATTTCATCAGGCTCCAGGGGATGTACACAAGGCTCTTTTGCCAAGTCAACCACATCAGGCTCTTCTTCAAACATACTGTTTTCAATCATATTCCTGGGTAACTGAATTCGATCTGAAAAAGGAAAACACATATGTTACATGATAAACAAAAGGCATGATTATAATACCTTAAAGATAATTTACTGAATTACAAAATGGGAAACACTTCTGTAGCACATACAAACAAGAGCTCTTTAATTTTGTCTCTCAGGTTTGTTTCCAGAAAAACATTTCTTTGCTTTCCTGCCTACGGTAATTTTTCGTTCAGTATCTTCAAAATGATGCTTTCGTTGCGCATACTCAATCGCACATCCGGCACCATCACTGCGTATCACCTGCACAGCACCCCCAGTTCATTGATATCAGTATCTTGGCTACATTTTCTCTACTACTTCTGCATTCAATAAAACTAGTTAAGGTGGAATATGCTTTATGTCGCAGGGTAAAGCACAGGCAGACAACACAGTTCTAGAGGTGTTTCTGAATATGCTAGTTACTAGTTTTTTAACAGGGGAGAAAACCCACCCCAAAAAAGATTTAAAAGATTTCTCACATAAAAATGGCAGTATAAAAATTATAGCTCCAACTGATACCTTCATTTAAGATCTAGCTCATACAGTCCTTGAAACAATCCATGCAAGTAAGAAGTTAAATCAGTGCCAATCAGGCCGTCTCCAGAAAATTTGTCCTTAATAGATAACAGATCACTGAACATAAAAGAAGCATTATCTTCCAGCTAACCTGCTCAGTGGAAAGTGGAAAAATTAATAACAGTGTTGGAAAGAAGTATTCACATGGAATGGGATATGGAAACCCAATAGTAGTTAAGTTAGGAGCAAGAAACCTTTTTTTCATACTGCATTTAATCCAAAGCACTGTAGACAACATAGAAAGAATGTTGATTGACTTTTTTTAGGACACCAAAGACTTGTCCAGAGAACAAAACAACTCAAAACGAAAAGCAATCTATATGGACATTTATCTCACAAAAAGCCCAAGAAATCTCATCACCAACTTTTTAGGGCCTTGACATTACAGTTAATTTGAATTACTCCCCTGCCACAGCTTCTGTCTTAAGGGCTAGACAACACTTCTGTCCAACTTCAAGGCTTCGGAAACTAATCTCTTTCAGACATGAAGGTCTACTGCTAACTGAACAATAATCACATCATGCCTCTATCCTCCATATTCTATGTTTTCAGAATGAGAAAGATAAATTTTCTTTGGATCCAAACATACTGAAAAGTATGGTGACATAATCATACATAAGAATGTCTAATTTGCCCATTTATATACAGTTTAGAATATCAGTATTCCTAGAATACATTACTGATTTTACCTATATTGCTGAAGTCCCGGCCAATAATTGAGGATAACATTATACAGAAATAAATTACAATAATTTCAGGAAGATAAAGTCCTATCAAGCAGCTATATATGTTAAATGTTGAGATAGTCTAATGGAAGATATTGGGAGGGTAAAGATTTATGGTTTGAGAGTAGCCTTCCCCCCCTTCCCCTCCTCTTTTTTTTAAGTCAGGTTTCAGTATGACTGAAATTCTCAACTGTGAAAGTAAAACATCTTAACAAAAAGATGGCAAGAATCTTTTCAAACCAGATATACTAAACTCCTCAACATTCACTCTAAAATGTATCCCGATTTCTGGTTTCAAAGCCATAAACTCAGAAAATTATAAAGTCAATATCTGTAACAATGAAAAGGAATTTTTATTCTAGCCCACATTCTTCCATCCTTTTCTCTTTCCGTGATATCTGTGTATTAAACCTCTAATCATACTTGTCTACCACTTATTTCAGAGTTAGACTGGCAGTACTCAGATACCTTCAAAACAAATAATAGCTTCATAAATCAGGACCTTGCATCTCCAACAAAAAAAATATTGCATAACTTTAAAAAAGAACAGCCTTGAACATTTCTCTGCAAAGGTCTTAAATTAAGAAAAAAAGAAAATTAAAAATCCTACTCCACAAAAGTCAGTAAGAGGTAGGTGCATTGGTCGATCTGAACAAGCAATATGGAGATGAATGAAATCCAAGAGCTTGCTGGAATTTGGATCTACCTGTTCATCCTTTGTATCATGATAAACATGCTGCTCTGACTAGGAATAGGATCACAGGGTCACAAGGTACCTGAGGTTGGAAGTGACTTCAGAAGGTCATCTATTCCATCCTCCAAGAAAAAGCAGCTTCTAGAAGTTTCTGTCCTTACAGCATTTGCCAGTACAGTGCTAATATTCCAGCCTTCAGGCTGTGGTTGCAGCTCAGTGACCCAGCACTATGGTTTCCACATTGGAGCGTGTACATTCATATATCAGATTGGAGGCGTCACAGACTCAAGAAAGAGGATAGAAAGCTAAGTTACAAATGGAAAAACACAGACAAACTAGTGGAGAAAAAGATGTGAAAAGAAAGTATTGTGCAATGGAAGCTCTTTTACCATTCCACTATGTAAGAACAGTTCATCAAGAATTCCCCAAAATAATCCTAGCAGAGATTCTTGTTGATTACTCCCTTGGCTGGTTGCTTTTCAAGTCTGCTGACTTGCTTAAATGAAATTTGAAAACAGACTCAAAACCAAATTTCTTCAAGTCCCAGTGCAATCTCACCCCAAAACAACCAGCTTCTAGTGGAAGACACCCAAATCAATGTAGAAAAGGCAGGTATTAAGACTCACATCTTAAGCACTCCAAAAGGTAGTAGCCAATCAGCACACAGCTCCAACCCCAGCCATGGCATGTGCTGCTGCATGACCAGCAAAAGAGGTAGAAGACAAGGAAGGCACTGCAGAGGGAAGGAGGAGAAAGATAAAGAGCATAAATCTGGCAGAAAACAGGGTTCATCGGATCTGCTGCACATAGAACTATTTGCTTTTTGAAGAGCTTATTCTCTAGTAAGTTTCTTCTAAAGTCAACTATCAATATTTTCAAATTTGCATGCAAGCACTAGTAACTCTTTTAGTCAAGAAGAATTATACCAAAAAATCTCAAACGGAACCTAAGATAGAAAAAGCTAAAATAGAACTTTGTTTCAAGGCAATTCACAGTTTTAATACGAAATAAGGAAGATTAATTGACAGGAAAACCACAGTTAAATTTCTACAGAAAGAAGTACATGCAAAAAATGAAAGCAGTCAAAGCCTTGGTTGTTCTGCAGCGCTGAAAATCTCTAAGATCATAACTTTACTGAAGATCAAGGGCATCACGAGACCAGTATTATCCACTGGACAGCACATAGACAAAGTATCAAAAGGTTACGGGAGGCATGCTGACATACGTATTCACAGAAGCATGGAAATCAGGCTACTTTTTGGAGAGCACATTAAATCAGATATTCAACAGGTTAATTCAGATACTAAATATCGCATAGGAAAATTAGTATAACTACAAGACTTCAAGCTGTAAATAAACTGTATGTTCCCAGTGAACAACCACTGCCATGCCAGAGCCTGCAGGTATGCTAGAGGCATTTGTGCTCACACTACTCCACAATTAAGGAAGTACTCATCCGAGTTGCTAAAATGCACTACAAAAAAAATATCTGTTATCATGCATGGAAATTTAAATCTAAACATTTACTAAACATAAGCTTAGAGCAAGAATGAACAAGGAAGTAAAAAAAGTGTCATAGGGCTGAGTTTTGTTGATCCCTAATTATAACTAATTCAATGATGCTAAAAGCTTATAGGTTAAGCTACAGCAACTGAAAGCTTAAGTACACCCAAGTAAAAATGATTTTACACAATTCTTCTACAAATTTCTAATCTGAAAATTAGAGATTTTCAACATCTTTCTCAATACCTGATCATGTATGCATGTATCAGAGAACAATGTGAATACTCGCAGTTTAGAAACAATCCTGAGAAGAGATGCAAGACTGAAAACTAAATGTGGTGGACTAATCCAGAAAGCTCTTCTTCCTGACACTGCAAAGCTGAAGGAAGGCAGACATTTTATCAAAATCGATGGTTTTGGAAAAGTTTCATTAGACCTGTGTCCTGCAATGCAGAAGCCCTAAAACCTACTGAAACATATTTCCCCTTACAATGTTCAAGGGACCATAACAAGCCTGGGCTGTAGTTTTCTGTAAAGAGGACAGAATCCTTAGACGTGAAATTCAACCGTACTTTACAACAGCACAAGCTAACAGTACAATAAGCTTGCTGTACATGCTGAATCCTTTGCTAACCTGAACAGGATAGTCATACCTAAGTGGTAAAGTGGCATGACTTAAGGCCACAAAGGTGACTAATTAATCAGACTAAGCTTAACAGAAGGAGTTCCCTTATCTTGTTCATGTAAGACACACATCTTCCACTGCTACACCATTAACTACAATGCTCAAATTCAGTATAAAAACATGATCATGCAGGGCCAATCAGGGACTGCAGTAAAACTGTCTAGCATTTGCTCCAAGTAATTATTTTAAGAGCTCCATTCCCATTAATGAGGAGAATGGAAGTTTTCCTCTGAAGTGTAAAAGCCTCAGACAACACCAGGTAATGAATCTCAGTATAAGTGCAACAATGAAGTATATAATGTTTTCATTTTGGAATCCATTACAAATATTCTGCAGAATACAAAAAGTCATTATTCCTTCACTTTTCAGAGTCAGCACCTTCTTATAATGCTACTAATAACTCTTTTTAGTGCTAGAAATATGTACTTTTGCCTTGCAAAACAAAATCAGTAATCAGTAATCTCTTGGCTACCATGTCTGGGTATTCAGAACTGGTATATCTCAGAACTGAAACCTCAACACTCCAAATTCTTCTATCAATCCAAGCAATCCATTCCTCAAGTTCATTCCTTTCCAGAATGTATGCAGAAGATGCTTGAAGGCAACTGTGCTTTTTTCAACTTCCCATATTTTCACAGAATGCTAGGGTTTGTAAGGAACCTTCGGAGATCATCTAGTCCAACCACCCTGCCAAAGCAGGTTCATCTACAGCAGGTTGGACTGGAATGGACCCTGGCAGGTTTTGAGTATGTCCAGAGAAGGAGACTCCACGACCTTTCTGAGCAGCTCTCTGGCACCCTCAAAGTAAAGAAGTTTTTCCTCATGCTGAGATGGAATTTCTTGCATTGCAGTTTGTACTCACTGCCCCCTGTCTTGTCATTGGGCACCACTGAAAAGAGTCTGGCCCCATCCTCCTGACACATGCCCTTTAGATATTTCTAAGCATTGGTAAGATCCCCTCTCAGTCTTTGTTTTCCAGGCTGAACAGACCCAGTCCGCCCAGACTTTCCTCATAACAGAGGTGCTCCATTCCCTTAACCGTCTTCATAGCCCTCTGCTGGACTCTATCCAGTATCTCCCTATCTTTCTCGAACTGGGGAGCACAGAATATGATAATTAAGAGGTTAACATTAAAGAAATGCATTATTTAAACCCAACAAATTCTATTGGTAGAGTCAGACAGCCTGTCACCACTTTCTGAGACTAAAGTTCAGCACATTATGATCTCTAAATAATGAACAGGTATCAGAAAGTATTTTTTTCTGATAGAAATGTTAAAAGATCTACAATAACACCTGATATTTTGTAGCAACCAAACCCCTACTGCAGAGGTAACCACAGGAAACATTCTGTAACCCTGAAATAATCTGGAAGCCAAACTACTAGGTAGCATGTTGTCACAGACCAGCAGATGTAACAAAATCCGAGCCAAGACCAAATGGCCTTGTATGAAGTGTGCAGACTAGCTGGAGTAAAAACAGATTCCAACAAAATATAAACTACTTCAGTTTACATTTAAGTAATGGGATAGAGGGTGCAGAGTTACTGCTGCCCAGAAATAGACATTACTAAAGTGCTGATGTATTCCGTGCCTGGTGTATCAGGAAAGAACACAGAAAGAAGTATGAACAAAGTAGTTGTTTTGCTACCTGACTTGCTACCAAGCAACTCACTGAGACTATGTCAAAGAATAATTCTGTACAATTATTTCAGCAATACCTACACGTATTTAACAGTGGGGTTAATTGGGCCATAACAC
>NW_010234258.1:16613-18665 GCF_000690775.1 Eurypyga helias
TGGCTTTATCTCAGCAGAAGCAGCTGCTGACCAAACAGCAAATTTCATAGACAAACCACATAGCTTTTGTTCCTACTAAAGAGAGGTGGCATTTGCTAAGACCATCCAATGGGGCAAAAAGCAACTTTGAGGGGTTTTTTTCCTTTTAAAGATCTATTTTATGTTCATGTACCTGTCTAATGTCACTTTTTCTAGAAGTAGTGGTGAAACATTTCCAAGACTTAGGCACAGATAGTAAGCTCAGAGTATGTGATTCCTAATACATGAATGAACCTGCTACCATGATGGTAAATTGAGTTTGAGAAAAAGATGCCAGCAGGAACAAGTAACTGTGCCACACAGTCTAACATCGAAAGAACAAAGGGTCTACTATTCCTTAAGCACTGGAAAATCAGTTTTACACTCTTAAATTTTAGCAAACATCATAAAGCTATTTGTTTACCAGACACTAAGAAAAGATTTGAAGCACTTACAAGCAGTTGGAAAAGCACTGTATGGCAGGTAAGCACACTTCTAAGACACACAAATATTTCAATAATAAAATCCTCAAAAGAAATGACTACTGAGGCAATGAGGTTTTTTTTGGTATTTGGGTTTTTTTTTTTGTATTTTTCCATATTCCCCCTTCTCATTTTATTTAAGTATCATTCAAATACATATCTATCTACTATGTCCTGTTTATACACTACATCTTAAAATCTTTGGCACAGGATATGAACACACAAATAGTATTATCTCACCACTAGGTGAGATATTTTCCCCTCTAAATTCTCAAAGAATACAAATAATTACCATTGATTAATTCCTATTCTAAAATCTTTCTGAAGCTTCAGAGTGTCTTTCTGTGTTACTGCAATGTCAAAACCTGCTGATCAAAATAGAAATAACAGTTCTGTAAGAAACCCAGAACATGATCCCTTAGATAAAATTATTGACCTCAGCAAGTATCTACATGAATAGTGCCCTCAAATGCTCAACTGTGTGGTAGCCTGCAGCAAAAAAACATTAGGTAAACTGGCAGTAGTTCTGTTAAATCTCCACACATCTCCAGCCTTATGACTGGTTGCTTGTTTAGACCAATCACTTTCACTTACTGATCTGAAAAAAAGGATTACATGGCTAAAAGCACTAGTACTGGTAATTAACCTTTACTTTGATTTAAACTGTAATACTCTGTTGATGCAGCACCAGCAGCTATGAGGGGAAAACCACACTTTCTGAGCATGAAGCACACATATGAAGTAATGCCTAGCTTTCAAAAAGTTAGCTAGAGCAAACAGATAAATGGAACCACTCATCTGCAGAACTGCTTGTCATCCTAATGTTTGTGGCCTCTCCACAAAATTGGGAAGGAGCCACTCAATCCACCTGAACACTGAGAACATAATAGCTTCATCACCCTTTGACACATTTGAAAGTAGACAGCCTCCAAAGTTATCACTGCAGCGTAATTCCCTTCCACTTCTGCTGAATCAGAGAACTAAACAGTAGGACTAGAGTACTGACTGGAGCCAGTGGAGTGACATACTCCGTTCTTGCTGTCATAACCAAAACAATTGATCTTGAATCCAAACAGGCCTTATATAAAATTCTATTAGCGCCAAAAAAAAAAAAATCTGCAGAAATATGAACCTGAATCCAAGCCCTACAACTCCTTTACCTCACCTTAGATGCAAACTGCAGAAACTTTTAAAGAGTGTATTTTGCATTAGTGAATAAGCAATAAATAATTTTCTAATACTAATATGAGGTAGATTTTTCTATAAATAAAACATATTTCAAATGTTATGTAAATATAATTATATAAATACAATACAAAATAAAATTATTTGCTCTCATGCTAGAGTGAGCCGTAAGAGTTAAAAAGTTTTAAAACAAAATCTCAGTACAGAATTATATTTCAATTTTCCCTCTACTCGTTTGTTAGATAATGAAAACCATCAAAGTACAACATACTGGAAGTGCATCCTGCTAACTACCAGGATCTGGTAGAGGTGAAAAGATGACAAGGAGGTTGATACTTCTGAATGCCTTCCATGACTTACTTCCATG
>NW_010234258.1:18836-26093 GCF_000690775.1 Eurypyga helias
TCACTCACTTATCTCCTCCACCCCCTCCCCCAGTGCAGTAGGAGAGGTGTGTGTGTGTGTGTGTCTGTAAGACAAGGAAGCTCGAAAAAGTTGAGATAAGAACTATTTAATAATTGAATATAGATTAAAATTATAGTGATACTACTAACAATACTAATAATAATAGAACATAGCATACAATTGCTCACCACCCGCTGACCAACACACAGCCAAGTCCCAAGTAGTAAGCGTTTGAGCCTAAGAGCTGCCAGAGCCCCAGGGCCCCAACAGGATCAGAAAAATCCAGCCAACCCCCTAACCCACTAATGAACAACTGCCCCACCACTAATAACCATGCCAAGAGCTAACAAAAGAGATAGCAACCCAGCTATAAAGCTAGCCAGTCTTGAGGACACCCTCAGGCCGCTTGCCACTTAAGAACTGTGTATGTGTACTGAGCCCCACATGAAACACTCTCTCACACTCTCTTGGCCAGCCTCAGCCAGCTGTCTTCATTCTGGAGAAAATTAACTCTTTCCTGCCTGAAAGCAGCACATACAGTCTGGCTTCAGCTAAGTTTTCTAACTCCTGCTGGTTTCACAATGTAAGGAGACAGGGTTAGCAATCTACCACACCACTTCAAAACACGTCCATGGGGCTGTATGGTATCCACACAAGGGTACTGAGGGAGCTGGCAGACATGTTCACCATGCCACTTTCAATCAGTTATGAGCAGTCCTGGCTAACTGGGGAGGTCCCAGTTGACTGGAAGTTAGCAAATATGATGTCCATCTACAAGAAGGGCCAGAAGAAGGATCTGAAAACTAAAGACCTGTCAGTCTGACCACAGTGCGAAAACTACAGACCTGTCAGTCTGACCCCAGTGCCAGGGAAGGTTATGGAGGGTTTTAAGAACAAGTCCTGTGAGGAGTGGCTGAGAGAACTGGGGCTGCTTAATCTATAGAAAAAGAGGCTGAGAGACCTTATTCCTCTCTATAACTACCTGAAAGGAAGTTGTAACAAGGTGGGTGTTAGTTTCTTTTCCCACGTAAGAATTGAGAGAAAATGGCCCCAAGTTGTACAAGGGATGCTAAAAATTGTATAGCCGAAATTAGGAAAAATTGCTTCACCAAAAAGGTTGTCAAGCATTGGATCAGACTGCCCATGGAAGTGGTTGAGTCACTACCCCGGAAGGTATTTAAGACTACATGTGTCACTTGGAAGTGATTGAGTCACTACCCCAGAGGGTATTTAAGACTAGATGTGGCACTTAGTGACATGGTTTAGAGGCTGATGCATAGTGTATTCCAAGCTATTAACACTGGTACAATAAGCACATAGTGAACATCATTGTGCCTATTCCCTCTCCTAACCTCCAACAGAGCACTGCATCATCTTCTTGCCAGATCCTGCCATCTTTGCCCAGACACCTGTGTTCAAGATAATGCAGGGACAGTTCTGTTTTCCATCTCCTCTTTGTTGCTCTACCCCTTTCAGAGTGGCAGCTCTTGGACTACCTACTGATGCTACCCAGCAGGAGATTAAATATGTAGGCAAGCTCTTCCTACTTCTCCTCTGAGCACTACATCCACAGATTCACTGTAAGGACTGTAGACATATTTGCAGGAGCAGTTAACACAAGAATTAACCTGTGGTTCCTTACTTTGGATCCTGGGAAGGTCACAAACTCTTAACTAGCTCTAGCCTTCCTTTAGTTTCCAAGCAAAAATATAGAATTCACTTAACTTTGATTTCTCCCCTCTAACTGCCAGCTCTCCCTCTCTGTCACAGTATGTCTTGTCTTATAGCTTGGAAATAAATGCCTCAAAACTTTTGGCAAAAAGCTCATCACAGCTGAAGTTACAAAATATCTCTGCCTGCATCAGTCATTCTAAGGAAAAAATTTTGATAACTTTGCAAAACATCTAACAGACTGCATACAACCTGATGCTTGCTTTGTCTTTTTTTTTTTAAGCAAAAAATTTGAACTACCATAACCTGTCACCTTGACAGTTTCTAAAAAAAAAAAAAAAAAACCCACACCAACCCAATGTGCCTTTCAGGTTACTATTCTTTCTTAATACACATTTGACAACTCAAGTGATAATACTATTCAAAACTATCTGTATGTCACAAGCAAGTGTTGCATGTTCACTGCTTCATAATTGGTATTTCAGCTCACAGAAGCAATAATGTCTAAAGGTTATTGCTTATGACTCGCAATACAGTAAATTTTATATGGTCTTACAGAGCAACAATACATGCTCCTAAATTTTTGTCCATCTCATTACATAACAAGACAGGATTTGACAGAGAAAGAAGTGGCAGTGTGCCTGCATGGTAGCTCAAGAAATACTGAGATCTAAATTGCTCCAAAACCCTACCCAGGTATCATATATCAGCTTTGAAGTCAGTTCATTACCATCACATGCATGGGGGTAGGGGCAGCTCAGATACCAGACACTTTTTAGATGGTACTCTGGGGTCAACTCTCACTCATTCTCACCGTGAAGAAGCAGGTGAAAGAGCTGCAGACTGCACAGAGTGCCAAACCAATCTATGAAGCAGATGAACATTCCCCACGAGGTTTGGGAAAGGTTTCTGCACAAATACTAGCAGGGTCGCTCTAAAGCGAAATCTGAGCGACCTGTAACCAACAAGCTGTGCATACATGCAACTCTTCTGATTTTGAGAGTACTATGGGTTGCTTTGCCCAGTAAAGTAGATATCCTTGGCCACATCATTGTTACCAGAATATATATACATTTCAGAACACCTATGTTGTTACTAGAAAAAGAAAAAAGTAGCAAATTGAGAGGAAAAGATACAACAGAAATAAATAAAAAAGGCAACCCTTGGCTCCTCCCTAGAGAAAACATAATTTTATCACTAATTTTTACTTAGAAGTGAAGAATTTCATCACTTGTAAATCATAGCCCTGCCAATGACATAACCCCCCACAAGAACAGTTGTGCTCTGTTCCAAACATGAGGTTTTTTACTTTCATTGATTTTAATCCCACAATCATAGTTTTTAGAGATGAAAAGTTATCACAATATGGCCTACTCTTCCTGTGAAAAGCACTCAAGTTTGGCAAAGACAAGATTTAGAATCTACACATTGTTCTTTTATATACTGCACATGAATGGCTTTCACTGATATATGTATACATGGGGGCATGCAAGAACAATCACAAAGAACTTTTAAGCCTAAGAGATGCTTAACCTTGTGCATTTTAACATTTAGTGTAGCCTCTTCTGTTCTGGGCACCATCTCTCAGAATTGCACTACACTGAACTTTTGCCAAATCAATCAACAGAGTTGCCAAAAAGTTAGTTGCTGTGATGAAGCTTGCTAGCCTAATCAGTGTACATAATGAGGGAAAAACACAGCATTCCTACCACTGCAATGCAGACCACTGTCATACTAGCATCAGAGTATTATAAACACAGAAGATGAATATGAAGGAAGATCTAACCTGTTTCCATGGGGTTTGTTTTTCATTTGTTCAAAGTTTAACATGCTGCATGCTTAAAAAGCATTATTAGTTTGTGTTTTTAATTGCTAAAGTGCATATTTTGTAATGGGTCTTTTTAATTATTTTTCCAGTTGTTGAATAGTACTTTGCATACAGATATTCATACTTATGAATACTTAGGCCAAAAGAGACACTGAGGCCTCATTAATATCTCCATCAATGAGGAAAAGCACAGATTTGGATAACGAAACAGACAACTTCTATGTGCTGTATTCATAGTCCATTTTCTAAAAAAATGCTCTGTCTTTCTGTTATAACGGTTTACAGCTCAGAGGTAAGGAGGCTTCTAAAGTATTCTGAAGCTTTTTGGACTCCCACAAGTACAAGACCATCTGTTTCCAGAAAGATTGGATTACAAAAACAGTTATATGTGACTCTATCGATATGTGAACAATTCATTATTACTGTAGAAGAGACTGCCAGATTTTATACGAAAGAGAGGTTTAAATAAAAAGCAGTGTTAGGCCCTGAAGCAGTAGGTAAACTATGCACTCTTAGTTTTAAGCACAACTGGTTCTCCATGAAAGTCAATGGCACTATGTTATTGCATAAGAATTCCAGCGTTTGCAGAATCAATCCCTTCAGTGTCAAAGAGTGATTACAACCCAAGAAAAGCCCTCTGCACTCGGGTACACTTATTAAAGCACATTGAAACTGGGGGGGGGGGGAGCTTTGGTAGGAAAAAAATACGCTGAAAGTCAAAAAACACCTTATCTCCAGATGAAGACAAAACACAAGTATCCCACATTTTAGTGGGATCATGATTCCTCTCTCACCCTTCACTAACTGTAGTAAAGACGACTACTGTTGCAGTACCTTATGACACATCCTAGAATAATCCAACAGAAGAACTGGGCACCGAGATCTTCTTTTAACGACTTTCAAGACACAATGTTCATGATGGAATAAAACATCAGCTATATCTCACAAAGGCAAACTGAGCAGAAACCAATGCACCATATTACCCTGATATTCCTTTCTCCTTGATCAACTGGATGAGTTTTCCAGAGCTCTTCCCTTCCCTTCTTCCTCCCCATTTCCTTCAAGAGTCTCCATCTGTTTTCTCCTTTTCTTTCCGGCTACAAGATACACAATCCTTTTGTGATTCTTAAAATTTAAGGTTAATATACTTCCCTTATTTAAAGCAGTATTAAAAATAGCCAAAATACAGCTATTATGAGGTAT
Source organism: Eurypyga helias (assembly GCF_000690775.1). Lineage (NCBI taxonomy): Eukaryota > Metazoa > Chordata > Aves > Eurypygiformes > Eurypygidae > Eurypyga > Eurypyga helias. The sequence goes on from NW_010234258.1 coordinate 23,539, forward strand.
ATATGTACTCTTTAAAACACTTAGAGGTAATTAAAACTCAGCTCACAAAAAATGCTGCTGAATTTTAAAAGTTAATTTGTTATTAAAGATAGTCTTGTACAGAAGCCTAAGCACTAGCTGCCACGCATACAAATTTCTCTGACAGAAAAAGGAAAAATATTGCTCTCACTTATAAAGAAATCTTAATGTTTTTGCTCTTCTACATGATCTTTGCTTTTGTAATTAATGAAAAAATATTGTTCAGGAGAGCTGGATATTCACTGAACTTCATTCACTCAAATCACTGAGTAAAGGAAAAGTAAAACTTGAATTCTCTGAATGAAGCTGAATGCATCCCTACTAAAATCAGACACATGCATTAAATAAAAGTAAATTCAGCTTCTTCCTATATAGTTATTATATCAATGCCAAATATGAAAAAAAAATTCTGATTTTAGTTAAAACAAATGTAAGTGGTCTTATCCTAGCTCTTTTGTTTTCAACATTCTCTATGGCAGTCATTATAGCATTTTACCTAGCAGAGGCACAACACAGCCTCACAAATGTCAAACGCAGTTGCTGGACTTTGCATCATTTTCCCCCAAAAGATGACAAGACAGTTATGGAATACTTCTACAGGTGGATACTGAGGTCAACATAAGCTTTCAACATTTGTGACTCATGAGACATCATACCCAGTGGCTTCATTCATTCTACAAGTAGAATACCATCTCCTTAATGGAAAAATGCTAACAAACAATCCATGAACACTTACACTCTGCTATTCAGTGTTTTAAGAGGGAAAGAAATCTGCAGTCTCTTTCCAACTCACAAAAAAGAAAACATTCCAAAAAGAAATGTTTTGTCTTACCAAAAGAAAACATTTCAAGCAGGCCAAGTTCTTTCTCTCTGCATATGTTCATCTACTTCCCTCATTATTCTGATCATCAAATTCCTTTTCACTTAAAACAGGTGCTGGAGTACTCTGATCCAAATACGTTGCTAACATACCCAGATACCAGCTTGTACTGTAAAGTTGCAGCAAAAGAAAGCATGTTAAGTCTGTCTGTGTATATACACGAGTGGAGCCCAGAGAGGGATGATCTCACTGTCAGCTACACCAACTGCATCCTAACTACTGAACTGACTGCTGAGCATCCATTGCTAAACAAGGAATTCACAGAAATGTAGTAGAAGCAAACACATATTTAACTTATTGAGAAAACAGGTGCCTCTTCAGGTTAGCTGACACAGGAACACAAGATACAGATGTCACAACACAGCTTTGTAGAAAAATATTATCCAGCAACATATACTTGACCAACATAAAACTTCGCATTCAGAAAAAGATGCAATCAGGTTTGTTTTGTTTTGTTTTCTGTCAGTAATATTTACTAAAGTAAAATGCTGAGATATGTAAAACAGAGGGGGGAAAACACACTGAGAATAGACATCTTGGATTGATTTTTTTTTTAAATTATTTTTAATCTAACATCTTACCAAAACAGACTACTCAGTCTGTTCTTTAGGGCCAAATAATACAGTTTAAAACAATCAGGAACTGACAAAACAGTATACAGTATTAAGTTACATGCATGCCTGTTGCCCCCAATAGATATAGGTTATGCACACAGAACATGCTCCTGCCATCTCCAATACATCTATATACTCAGAAAAACTAACAGAAAGCATGAAATTTTTTTTAAATTGACAGCAACTAGCTGAAATAACTAGATTCTGCAAATAACATTTTTCATTTTAAATAAACCTAACTTGGTTTATTTCTACCTTCTACTAAAAGACCCCTCACTTCTTCCTATGAGCGCCTTTTTAATTTTTTCCATCAGTTTAGTTGTGTAATTAATTTCAAAGTGTGCTGGTTTTAGGCAGGAAAGAGTTAATTTTCTCCACAGTTGACTGGCCCAGGCTGTATTTCATTCCATGGCACATCATGCGAAGTACACATGCGAAGTACTTAGACTTGAAGTAGCCTGCGGAGGTCATTAAGACTTTGGCTACCTTCTTGGTTCAGTCTTAGCTCCTTTGTTAGGGGCCTGGCACAGCTGTTAGCATCTGGGCAAGCTCGTTTGTTAGTTAGTGGGCTTAGGGGTTGGCTGGGTGGTGTTGTCTGACTCTCGCTACTTGGGACCTGGCTATGTGTCGGTCAGCGGGTGGTGAGCAACTGTATTATATGTTCTATTTTCTATTATTTTAATTACTTATTGGTAGTGACATTGTTAATATTACTAGTATCACTACAATTTTCATTTATATTCAATTATTAAACAGTTACTGACTCCCCTCCTCCACTGGGTAAGGGGGGAAAGCGAGCAGCTGCATGGTACTTTACTGCTAGGTTAAACAATGACACAAAGTTTCCATTTGCTGGGTAAAAAGGGATAAAAATAATTCAGCAACGTCAGTGAAAGCGAATGTTACTGGCTTTTCAGCAGATCATCATAGGTTATCCCTTTGCAGTTACTTGTTTATGCATGTCACGTGTCCTAAGTGAGAAACACTGTACTAGCTCACTTCCTTTCATCTCAAATGGCAAAGTTCCATGCTTAATCTATTAA
>NW_010234258.1:26129-29475 GCF_000690775.1 Eurypyga helias
AAAAATAAAAGCAAAGGCTTACAAAATATTTTGTCATATGTCCAAAAGAGAGATGTCCCAAATTACATGACATATCCCCTTTCATAAGTTTTTCATTTGGTGGAGGGGAGGAGGGGGAAGGGACGGGGTTTAGTGAAACTATTTAGGTAACAAATGACTAGTCAGAACTAACAAAACCTGTTCATTAATGTGCAGTTCCCAAAAATAAAAGCAAAGGCTTACAAAATATTTTGTCATATGTCCAAAAGAGAGATGTCCCAAATTACATGACATATCCCCTTTCATAAGTTTTTCATTTGGTGGAGGGGAGGAGGGGGAAGGGACGGGGTTTAGTGAAACTATTTAGGTAACAAATGACTAGTCAGAACTAACAAAACCTGTTCATTAATGTGCAGTTCCCAATTTAGAAGAATTTGCGATCATATTAACTCAGAAAAAAAGAAAATCATGTGCAAAGGAAGTCTTCTACACACTTTTAATTACACTTTGATTATTGATATTTCTGGAAAGGTCTCAAAATAAGAATAGTCTTGTAAAATAGAGGAATTTGTCTCAAAAAAATAAAATCTTACCAGTAATCATTTCTAAAACTTTCACTAATTTATAAAATTTCAGGAGAAGTTCCAATTGGACATTAGGCGAAGCGGTCAGTCACTGGACCAGGCTCCCCAGAGAAATGGTTACAACACCAAGCTTGTCAGTGTTCAAGGAGCATCAAATGACGCTTAGTGACATGGTTTAGTTTTAGGTAGTCCTGTGAGGAGCAGGGAGTTGGACTCCATGATCCTTAGGGGTCCCTTCCAATGCAAGGTATTTTATGATTAACTCAGCTACTCCAGGCCCTAAAAATGGTTTTGAAATTAACTGTTCTTCCAGAGCTACAGACCTCACACATTATCTCTAACTAAACTCTTGGGGAGAAGGAAAGGCAGAGATCTCTCCAAAGAGGACTGGACCAAAGTTTCCAGTAGAGTGGTGGGGGGTGAAGTCAAAAAAGAAGACTTTAAAATATTTATTTAGGTTATCTGAGTATTTCCACTGGAGGAACTATTCAAATAGAGTTCAGCACACCCACTAGCATTTCAAGGAAAGGCTAATTATGGCTGCATTTCTGCTTTTATTTAAATAAAATAAAATAAATACCCTCACCAAATACTGAATAAGAAAAAGCTATCTTCTGTATCTCCTGTAGTGCATTTGATCCTTTAAAGCCTATTTTAAGATAGCGTCCATTCTGACACAGCTCTACATCTGTGAGGTAAACTAAAAAATTGTCTTCTTGCCAGTTAGACAAATGGGCATCAGAGTTCTGAATCCAACTGAAATGCTTTTGAAAAATTTTAATCTTCAATGTGTTACCTCTGCTTTACAAGGATAAAACCCCCAAAGAATTCAGAGAACGACAAATACAATATTGTAAGCTTCCTGCAATAACCATCTTTTCTCTGAATTCACACAGCAATTTGCATAGGACAATCAGCATACAGACTCACAAACAGAATTTGTTAGTAATGTGAAAGACAAAACAAAAAAATTTTTCAGTTATCATAAAGCACAGTTTATTTGCAAAATTTAATGCCCACAAAAGCTTCCAGACCACCAGCCACAGAAATGAAAACACTATTCAAAAAACAGTCTAAGCATCCTCTTCACTTCAGACTTTAGCAACTAGAGCACCAAACATGCCTCAAGATCATTAAAATAACAAGCAACATCTCTGCTCTAATATTTGTGCATTCTTTTCAGTGTCCCTTCCAGCAGATACAGCTTTCTGGAGGAAATTTACTGACCAGCTTCAAACTTTCTTCCGAACAAGCTCACCATCATCTCCAGGCTTTTCACTTCAGTGAACAAAATTAGAAAGCTCTGTGCATGACCATCACTTCTCAGTAGTAGCCCAGAGTACTTTTGAGCTTTATGCTCAGGCCCACACCACTTCCATTTGCATGGATAAAGAGGAGATTTTTTCTTAATGTTTTGTTGCACAATGCAGTAACAGTATTATGTCAGACTTCTAAAGTGATAGCAACATGATTGTTGTCTCTCTCAAAGGGAATGGACTTAGCAAAATGACTTTTTAAAAAATTCTCCCCAAATCTTCATTACTATTAAAGACAACATCTTTTAACCACGCAAACTGGAATGCAGATTACATCCATGTTCGTAGATGTAACTGAAATATCTTCTACTAAGGACAGGATTATGTACAAAACCCAAACATCAGCTGCTTGTACAAACTGTAATTTTAACATGACAAAAAGCAACTCCACAAAACAGTGATTAAAAAAAACCCCGTCCATCTTGTTTGGTAAACCAACAAAATATGCTGAGAGCTCATAACCTTCAATTTCTAAACAGCAGCATATAAAGGAAAGGGAACTTTTAGTGTATTTGAGAAAAGGGAAACTCAAGGCAATGAGTTTTCTCATTGTTTTTACTGCATAGAGTTTTTCTGAATTTGGCAGAAGTTTTGTACTCTGATTTCGCAGGTCACTAAGGAGTTAAAATACAGTGCAGCAAACTACCTCGTGTTTTACCTATGACTACCCAGCATGCTTGCCATTTAACAGCCTAAATCCCACCTCTAATAGAAGCGCTGCATTTTGAATAGTAAATCTTGTTTTCTCCAGTGTCTTGTCCTAACTCCATATTTGGCTATGGTCTGAGTCTAACCACACAGTTTCGGTTTTGATCTAAGAGCTTCATTTCCTCCTCCGTCCTGGACGGGTAGAATGTGTTACTAATAAGGAGGAGGTAGAACACATGGCTCCATTTCAGTCCAAGTGCAGGAGGCACGCACACTGCTGTATCACGATGTCAATAAACACTCCAGTATGCTTATCTCAAAGCTGCAACCCTATCGTTATTTCAAGCACTTCTGTCAATGCATGGGCAGTTCCGAATGCTTTCTGGCTTTCAGGAACATCCCAGACCCTCCTATATTTTATTTCTCCTTTTGTCACGTTGGGAGGGGATTGTGCAGTGCCTTGGTCAGAAAACGGCATCAACAGAGGGCCTGGTTCCTCCCTCCCATCAGAAAGGTATGATACCTTTGGCACTCTGGACGCAATAAGGTTCATGACGAGCACACATCTTGGTCTACAGTTTGCCCCTGGCCCCACAGTGTCCATCAGCTGCCACCATGACACTATGGCCGGGCAATAAAACATGCAACAGCACCCAAAAAGAGCGGGAACTTCCTCTCAGTTTCCTAGTTAAAGACATGTATGCCTAATTAACCCAACAGAAGAAGATCTGAGGTCATTTCCAAACCGCGGGCCATGGGGCAGCACGACTGAAAAGCCTTCCCTGTTCCTCAGGGCAAACCGCTGGGGTCGGGAGCCTC
>NW_010234259.1:0-2815 GCF_000690775.1 Eurypyga helias
GTCGCGATGTGATTGCAGTGGGCGCAGGCAGCTTCAGCTCCTCGCTCAGCCGCCTGGCACGGGGGGAAGCGCTGGGCATCGCAGCCCGTCCTTCTGCCTTACTCTCGCACCACGGGTAGAGCGAGGCACGGACGTGGAGTACGTGTGCTTTAACTTCTTGGAGAGTTGGCGGCACGCGTTCAGGCGTTACGTGAGTTGAGTGGAAGGGTTCGTTAAAAACTGCGGTTGTACTTGTGTCCATACCTGGAAGGACAAATCCGCTCTGTGGGTCGCTTCTGAGTACTGCCGTTCAGTTGGGTAATGCTGAGCATGGTACTTAACTGTGTGGAAAGGATCTGGTCTCCTCTTCCAGGATTTCACAGGCTGGAAAACCAGTCCATTAGTTGATTCTGAGAATCTTCCAGCTTCCAGGCACCCTGAGAAAGGCTTGTGGGTTTGTTAGATTTACTTAGTAAACTTCCTTGGAAGATTTCCTCAAACCTTATTGATTGTGGAGGTGCTTATTATGTGTGTCTCAAATGTTTATTCAAATATATAATACTGCACTAAAGAATGGACACGAAATGTTTATTTGAAGAGCTGTGGAAACTACTAAGTATTTCCCTCAGGAGAGTTTGTTTTCAGTGTGAAGACTCTGATCGGGTACAGCATGTGCAAAATGTGATGTGTAAGTGCAAGGTCAGGTGAACTGTCAAAGCAGAGGTTCTGAAGAAGGATTGAAGTGTTACAGCTGATCAGAAGCTGAGCAGCAGTCGGTAAGAAACCCACACATTGTTTTTATATGTGTGTGTAGATATTTAAATAATAAAATCACTCTGGGATGCATGACAGGAGTGTTGTAGATCTGTGATGGCATCTCACAGTAGTTATGACTTTGGGGTCTGTGTCTGGTGTCAGTACTGTATGGGATTTTGGATACCACCGTTCCACCAGTTATGCAGGAGATGAGTAGCAAAGTAAACATAACCTATGAGAAAATAGTGGAAGAACTGGAATTTTACAGTCTAGAGAAGCAAAGACTGATGAGAGATGTGATAACGATCTTCAGATGTGTAATTGGCTATTGCAGAGTGGCGGGAAATAAGCTGTTCTTCACATCCAGTGGAGGTGTGACAAGAATCAGCATGCTGAACTGCAGCAGGACAGCGTGGGTTAAATGGGAGGGAAAGTGCTGTCTAATTGTACAGGTAATTGAGTATTGGATTGTCCTGGTAGGGTGTGGAATCTTCTTCACTGGAGTTTTTGAAGATGAGAACTAACAAACATTTACCAGAAATGCTTAAGGCAAGGGTGACTGCATCTCTTTCTTGGGAGAGAATCTACATGATCTCTCCAGGTCCCTTACAGGCTAGTGGGGTGGCAGAGGCTACCAGGAGGCCAGCCTGTGAACTCACACTCTTGGCGGTGATCATGCAAACCAAAGAGGCAGCTTTGTAAAGTAAACACAGCTCAGTAATCCATTTATCATATTTCACTCACGCACCTACCTTTCATACTACATTTTGTGATTTTTCTTCCTTCTGTTCTAACTGTATTTACAGTTGAAGTCTAAGAGCAGTGGTGGATGATCTGCTGAAGATCATCACGTCTTGGTTTGGCACCGTCACAACCAGTAAATTGGCATATTGGTGAATTTAGGAGATTCGAGCTCAGTTTCAAAGTACAGTTCTGTAACCTGTGTCACATTGCTCCCTCCATGTCCTTAGTAGTATAGGTATGTCTCAGGCAGTCCATGAGGTAAAACCTAACTAGTTTGGCTTAATTTATCTCTGTTTTGGCTGTGATCATCATCTTTGAAATTACTTGCCTTACAGTTCAGTTCTTAAACATACTTTTAAAAGTGTAGCTTCTCCTACTGGATTAAGTTAGTTTTTCACCCAGTCCAATGGTTAGCCCAACTAATGATGGAAATAGCTGCCTGGAATGAGACTTTGTGGGTTTTTTCCCTCACCTCCATTTCTCAGAGGTTTTTGTTGCTTTGCTTCTGCTGTTGTTGTTTTATTCTTTTATTGCGTTACACTTTGTGTCGTTATTATTAAATTACATATTAATGTAACAGATTTTTTTTACAGTAAGTATTTGCTTTTGGTGATTGCTCATGAAATTACCTTCACAGTCCACAAAAGGATCACTTTATTTTTTTGAACATCCTCGTTAAGAGTGGGAGCAGACAAGGCCTAACTTTTCTTTCTAGGTTATTCGTCATTATTTTGTGTCCCCGTGTTCTGCCTTCACTGCTTTAGAGGGGCACTGAATACAGCTGATTCAGACTTTCCAGTGTCTCTTTATAAGGCTGGCCTTTTTAATGCTCTTAGTCATCTGTATTATTAAGGTGTCTTTGTTTCTGCCTTGTTTCTCCTCTTTGAGCTGGCATGACCAGCGCTGAGCCCAGTAAAGCTGCTGAGGATGTGCTGTCTTCTGCTGTCTTCAGCCATCTCCTCCTCTGCTGCTTCCCTTTGCTGCCCATCAAGCCCACAGTGGCAGAGCAGGCTAAAGTGCTTGAAGAAATCAAAATGAAACTTATAAAATGTGTACTCTTGCATTTAGTTTTCCTGATGTCAGTTTGTTATCCCGTATGCTGTTGGAGTTTGGACGCATTTTGTCAGGGCACCGTGGCAGGGGCTCCCCGTGGAGGGATGGCAAGGCAGGGCCTGGCAGCCATGGCCTGTCCCACTGCCCCAGCCAGGAGCGGGGTGGCTGGGGGAACCAGGGCAGCCCCAGGCATTGCGCACATCCCTGGGGACAGGCCGAGACCTGGCTGGGATGTGGGCCCATGTCCTGCTGGAACCTGTGGCTGGGCAGGGAGGGATGCGGG
>NW_010234259.1:2846-44793 GCF_000690775.1 Eurypyga helias
CTGGCCCTGCTGTTGAGTCACTAGGGCAGGAGCTGATAGCCCCAGGGGGCTGACATGGGGTCCTGGGCTATGAGAAGAGGCCAGTGAAGGCCTGTTAGTGCTGTGAGAGCCCTGACAAATTTCAAAGTTTCACTGATCCAAAATTTGTGTGGAAAATGTATGAAATTTCTACAATACAGAAAGCACAGTAGTGGCTATCTGAAGTATCAAAGATGTGGGCTTTAGGAAGGGTGAGCCACTGGAAGGTGGAATTTGCATCACTCCCAAAGTGAGTGTGACAAGGAGATTGCAGGACCGTTTATCATTTCCCCCAGTAACAAAGGTCTGTAGAAAGACTGTTTTGCAATAGGGTTGTGTGGTTCAGCACCATGTCATTCTGCAGCATGTCATTGGCTTCTCTGTGCTGGAGTGTGTAGGGTCATAGGGTTTGATCCCTTGAGAATCCTCTGTCAGGAGAATCCAGTCCACCTCCTCAAGCAATAGCAGTGACCATGCACACATCTTTACACTGGAGCTGGCTCCATCGGTCAGGGTCTGTCTGCTTGTAGGTAGCCAACTCTGCTAGACTGGACTAAAATTTAGGGGTATGCAGAAAATTGTTAAGGAGGTTGGCACAACATGGCAATACATATTGCTTTGTTAATTTAAAAAAAAAAAATAGTAAGAATATCAAGGCTTGTCATTTCTTCCCTGCTTTTGCCCATGAAAATAGGCTGAGCCCTTCAGGGCTTCTGTGTTGCTTCATTTAGAACTGGACTGGCTGTGGAAAAAAAGCAGTATATGGTAGAAGAAAACTTAGACCCACAGGGGCAGAGACAAAAATGGGTTGAGAGGCTTTTTTCCTCTCTCTAGTTTCTGTGGCACTGGGTTGCTGTGAGACTTACAAAAGAAACTTTTCTAAGTTACCATTAATCTGCACAGACATTGTTTTAAAGCAGTGCTGATTGATTTAGCCTTCCAGGGTAGATGTCAGGCACACTATTCGTGATTAACAGCAGATAGAAACCAGGGAGATGAGCAGTGTTGATCACACTGAATGGAAATTAAGAGTATAAAGTAAATACTTGTCAACCTTTTGGAATTTTGTGTGATTTATATTGTTTCAGTGTTGGATTGAGTAATTGATCTTTTTATCAGTGTGTTTTATGCTGCAATAAACCAGGATTTAAATAGTGAGGAGTTAATAGCTGCTCTAAGTAAAACACACTGGCACTGGAATGAGACACATTCTGTATAGCTAAGAATGTGCAAGAATTATAGGGAGGTTTGTTTCAACTTGATGTGGTGAAAAATAAAACTATCATTCATGCCAGTCAGAGATTTACATTTTTCCTTGAATTCTCTGTCAGTTCAAAGTAAGCCTGTTAAGAGTACTGCATTAGCACATAGGAAATCTAAATTTCCACCTTGTATGTTAGTACTTTAAAGCCTCTTGATAATTCAGGCTTTTATATTCCAAGATTTTTCCCTCTCCCATGATTAGTTCCAGTAGCTTGCTCTGCAGCTCTGGTTTGAGGCATGAGGCAGGGAACTAATAACAAAGAGAGGCTGGAGCCTTCTGTTTTGACAGAAATAAATACTGATGTGGCAAAGTGAGTGGGCTTGGAGGTTGCAGAATGCAAAGACACGGGGCTGGGATCAGCTACAACTCTTCTGGGGTAGGGGGTGTTGAGGAGTGGATATAAGGGCCACCTGCCTTTGGCTGTGGGACTGGGGGTGGTGGTCTTCTGAGAACTGACAAGTGGACAGAGGTATGAGGAGGGCTCGTGGGATTTTTAGGAGAGGGAGGATTTGGGGGAGCTTTGTGGCAGCAGGATCTCTCTTATTCCCTCGCACTTTTCATCCAGATCAGCTCTCCTCGCTGTTTTCTCCACTGTCCCATGTTGTGGGTATCTCTTATCACCTCTGCAGCCATCCATTTTTTCTCAAGCTTACAGTTTTCTTTCCCACTTTATTAGCTCCTGCCAACTCTTCTTGCCCTATCAGGCTTTGGGAAAAGGTCTGGTGTCTCAGTGTCACTTTTTCTGGCTGTTGGGAAGGTGAGAAAGTGAGGTGTGAAGAGAGGTAAAGGGACTGTGAAGCTGTGAAGACAGCACTTGAGTGATCTTGAAGGGCAAGGTTTGCTTCCTCCGGTAGTCCTGCGTGACCTGAGAGAGATGTATGGCAGGTCCTGCTGCTGCCTCATGGATGATGATATCTGTCCTTAGAGGTGGTGGCGGCAGTACGGTGTAAATAGGACGTACTAATGAACAGTCTGGGAGCTAGCTCTGCCATCCCCATCTTCCTTGGCATAGGTAAAATCTGCTGGTAGAAGTGGACTGCTTGCTTACAGTGGACTGCTTGCTGATGTGGCAAAACTTAGAGGATTTTTAAAAATATTTTAGCTGTGGAACATGCTAGAAAAGCATCCTTATCCAGCTTCTTTGACAGGGCAAAATTGAGTTGTTGGAATGAAGAGTGTCCCAACTTCTGTGGTTGAAGTGTACATTAACAATGACATTTAGTTAGTTCAGAACATTTTTGTATATCTTAAAGACCATTTACTCTACCCAAAGCTCTGTATTCCTTTGTATTTATTCCAATTTATCAAATGTACAATATTGGTTTGCGTTATCTGAAGTGTCAGTTCTTTTCCCCTTTCTTTTGTGTAAATCTTCAGAGCCATGGTGATGATAAAACATGTTCTAACTTGCCTGAACTCATTTATATCCTACATCAACAAAAAGTGGAAAAAAAACCCCTGAGCTTTAGTTTGAGATTAAGCCAAAAATTTTTACAGCATGCCAGCTTATATTTTCCAAAATATTTTATAACAATCTGTACTTTCTTCATTAAGTAGACTTAATCATTTCCAAAAGTGGGGGGTTTTTTTAGTTAAAACTGTTGCAGCTTATGAAAATGAACCTGATTAAGGTGATTTGAAGACACATAAGTGTGCTGCAGTTGGTAAAACAGTGAGAGTGTATCTAGGCTCAGCCTTTAACAGACACTTGGGAAGTCTGTTCTCAAGAGGACCTTGTGCTTCTCTTGGTCTCAGTAAGTAATTCCAATTCTCACCCCCTTTTGAGTTCCCTAATTCCACAACAGCTTGCAGTGTCTTCTGTGGAGTGGTCAAGATAACATTTTATAGTTGTACCAACAGTACAATTTATTAAATACCATATTACTGAGCTCAGTTTAAAATCTTGTGGTATAACCCTTGCTTCATGAAAATGTGCAAAACTGTGAGCTTTTGCCAAACTAGCAGGGCACCTGCCAGGGAGGGGCCACATGGTCCCATGATGAGCTTTCTAGACTATCGGTGTAACGCGTACAGTTGAAGGAAGATGTATGAAGTACTTTAATTATTTTCCTAACATCAGACACTTAAAAGATTCAGTTTATAGGCATAGTTATAAAAGGACTACTGCCTTCAGTGTCCTCCATGTAATAATTTCTTTTTCTTAATCTTTTAGCCACCTGGGATCTCCTGGGTGGTATTCTTGGAGTGCTGGCCCAGGCAGGCTCCATTAGACAAAGATCTGTTTAAATAAATGTCTCTTCCTTCAATTGAAGCTCTCTTTGACCAGATCAGCGTGTTCCTATTTACTCGCACTTGGGATCTGACCCTGGTTTCCTACTATTTCCACTTTCCTCATTGCAAGTAGAGAAGACAATAATATTCCCAGTCAGATAAACACTGTCAGTGTAGCTGCAGTGTCCTGTATGGAGAAGAGGAGGCTGGCATACCTGTGCAGTAACTTAAAGGGTGGGAGAGTTCTGCAGAATATGACTTGAAGATGGGAGAAGCAGGAGCTGGACTTTTATGGTCGTGCATTCATTCCTTTCTCAGTTGTGGGAAATGTCTCAGAACAAAAAAGCACTCTGTGGGAAGTGGCTCTCTGAGATTAGACTTTGTGCCCATCGGAAACCCAGGGGAAAGTTTTATAATGCTGGACTTCCATTTAATCGGAGGATCGATTGCATAGGGAAGGTGGACACGGGAGTCTCCAGCTCTTGAAATCTTGGCTTTGATAGCACAGGACTGAAAGACAAAGTAGATCACTCCTGACAGAATAGAAGCAGAACTGAATGTCAGTGTCTTCGTAAGGAACTGTGTGCCCTCCCTTCCCAAGTGGAATGGCGTCTGCCTAGTTACTGCATTTTGTTTAAGAGGTTTCCATTAGGAGGTAGCACAACTGGGTGGGTGCAAGTGAGAGAACTTTTGAGATACACCATGCGATTCACTGTCAACTCGTGTGATAGAACAATGTGGAAAAGACTAAAACTCAGCTACTGAAAAGAAGTGCTCTTTGTCCTTCAGAAAGAGAGGGTCAAATGGCAACCATAAGCAAACCAACCAAATAAGTTAAATGGCTTTTTGAATAGCTCTGGCTGGAAGTTGAGAGAAAAAGAACAACAGGGAAATAATGGTAATTAAGAGACATGGGGGATATTGTTCCTATCCCTGAAAAGTAAAATTGAGAATGCTTCAGGTCCTATGTAGAATTGCACAAATCATGAGAAATCACTGATGATAAAATGTATCTAAATGCTGGCAATATATTAAACTGTGAAAAACAGACTGTTGCATTATAATAGAAGATAAAATGACAAAGAAGGTTTTGCTTTTTTACTGCCATGGAAAAGAATGAGGGGTGGGGATGAGGAGGAAGATTTGCTGAATAGGAATAACTGATTTTTTTTTTTTTAAGGTCCTAGACAATGGAGTTTTATGTTTATTATTCCCTGATGAATTTGCAATGAGGAGAAAGGAATGTAATTGTATGCCCCTGTGATTAAGTCCATTTGCTGTGCAAAAGAGGCCCACATGGTCATGGTGTGCTCATGACTCGTCTGAAACGAACATTGGCGACTTTTGCCAAAAAGGGGAGGGAAGCCAGGATGCAGAGGATTTCATTAAGGAGCTCAAAAGAGAGGACAGCTGCACCTAATTTTCAGCAGCACATAGTTGTCTTCGAGGAAGCCAAGCAGTACCAAGAAAAAAGCTTAATTTTTATTTCCTAAAGAGTAAAAGGCAATCTATTTATTTTATCTCTTAGTATTTTTTTCTGCTCTGGATTTAAATAAGGTATCTACCCACAGAAGAGGTGTTGCTAGCAAAGAAGAATTTCTTCTTTGCATATGCAATACCTGCTTATGCTAAGTACTCACTAAAGGTAATCAGTAGTTCATGGTTTGATGGTACCTGGCAGTAACAAGAAAAAGGCATTCAAAAAAACTGCCCTGGAGCTGTCCAATACAGAGCACTTTCCTCTGCAAAAGTTTTGGTGCTTTGCAGAAAACCTGATTCTGCTCCTCGATGCTTGACCATGCGCGGTTTTAGATTTGTTTCCTGGTTCGCTCTATCTGATTTTTAAATAGAGCTGGGGTAATATGTCTTCTGCTCCTGCAGAATTATTTATAGGATGCCTTTGGAAAGTTGGGCACGCCGGCAATGAAATATTGCTCAGAAATCAAAGGGATGTGAAAATGCTGTTATAAGTGATTTCATCCTGAAAATTGCTACACTAACACCAAAACAGAACTCAAGCATGGATGATTGACACCTGAAGTAAATATATAATCACTTTAAATCACTATTTTCTTGTTTGAATAAACAAGGAGGCAGCCTTTCTGTCCTAAAAATGATTAGGTCAAGATGTAGAGAATATTTTCATACCATGGAAAGTGTTCATAATTATTGTGATAATTATTATGCAATAATCCTGTTATCTTTTGTGACATAGACATTTTGCTGCCTTTTTCCTGTAGTGGTTATTTTCTAGTCTTATTTGCTTTTATGTTTGCACTGGTTGCTATTTTAAATCTATTTCCATTGTCATGGAAGCATATTTTATAATATGGCTGAAAAAGAATTGACTTTCTGTGTTTGTGTCTGTGCTTTTTTCACCTTGAATACTATCTGAGAACCAATGGCCATGTGTCTAGATATATAGTTCATATTTAAAAAGTTAATTCCAAAACATACATGACAGCATTTGATTTTAAAGATCTAAAATCAAAAGTAATGCTTATGGATTATGATAGAGTTGCTAGTTATTATGGCTAAATTCCTGTTACTTGCAAATTGATTTTGAATTCTGATGAATCATACAGCCCATATAAGAACAGAGAATACAGTCACATATCTTGGAATAAGGCTTAGAAGCCAGTAAATCCATTTTAGTCAAACAGTGGATAAGTTTCTTGTAGTTTAAGTAGGAGAACAGTATATGATATTCTACACGCCATCTTTGAATGCTGATACTGTACGCGAGAGATTTCTCCAATGAGGCTTTGTTTTGAAGGAAATGACATTTTTACACAAAGTCATTCTGAAGTGGTGAAAAAAAAAAAATTAGCTTATTGTGTGAGCATTTAGAGTTCAGAGACCGATTAGGTAAGTATTGTGGTCTTAAAGTACCTGCAAATATCACCATTGTTGCATTGGCAAATATAGCTTCTTTAAAATGTGTCTGAATAGATTTAGTTTATTACGGTAGTTTACAGTATCCAATATTCCCATAGTTTTGTATTTTGTAAATATAGTATCAAAACTGTGGGAGTGGAATTTCTAAGAATACTTCTTGAACTGTGGTTGTTTCTTTTACAGAAAAAACAATGTTAGGTGAAGGTTAGAGCATGGCGTATCATTCTGTAGCTGGAAATAGAATAGCCATTCCTTAAAGTTTCAAGTTATACAATGTAATGTGTACACTTATTTGTTTTGATGACTTCCCAACTTGTTTCCTTCAGAGGTCCAGTCCTACAGACAATGCTGTCTTTATTTAGGCTGAATGCAACAAATACAGTCCAGGTGCAGATGTCATGATCTTTTGAGACCACAATTTATTTTGGGCTTTTTTTGGGTGGCAGGAGCATTTTAAGCTGAAGGAGTGACACTGTGTCTGTACAGTGATTTGGTTTGTCTGAACCCACAAATGCTGGTTTTACAACTTGCAGGTAAACGCTGTATATATTTTATAGTTTATTTTATAGTTCACATATTTTTATACTTCAGCATAAAATGTGGACTACAGTATACTTTATAATATAAAAATACATTGAACTTTACTGAAAAGGAATTTGCCCATCTCTTCCTTCGTAGTAAATTACTTAGAATATTTTCTATATACTTTGGTGCAGGTCAGGTAGTATCATTATGGTTTGTGCTAATGAGTGAACCATTAATGAATGAATGATCAAAATCTCTATGGAACTGAAACCAGTGAAGTGCTTTGGACGAGTGGCTACAAATTTCTAGAGTGGTCTTGTGGGCAGCCAGTGAAGAGCATCATGAGGCAGCTGCTGTTAGATGAGTGATATTTACCAAGTCACAGTAAAGAAACTTGATATTCATGTTTCCGTAGGACGACATGGAAACAGAAAAATTGGAAGAATGAACCTGAGAAGGAGAGACTACTGAAATGAGGATTTCTGGGAATGCAACTTCAGCAAGCGGCACCAAAGTTAAATTTTGCATCCCCTTTTCAAAGCACAGAGCCTACTGCAGAGCATGTGTTCTGCATTACTAGTACATTCTGGCTTGTGTAGAAAGGGCTGCCCTCAGGTACAGGAATGAGTCTTGATTATATCACTCCTTAAAGGCCTAAGGACTTTGGTATGTAGCTTCTACTTTAGATGCCTAGGTCTGACATTTGCTTCTACTCAACCCCAGGGGTAACTGAAGTCGTCATTGCCCCTGTTTTTGTCAATAAAAATTCTTACACACCTATACGCTGATGCTAGGTATGCCTAGAACTGTGTGGCACAGCGGGCACCTATCACAAACCTGATTCCTACAAGATTTACGGAGTAGAAATTCCTGTATATCACCTGTGGATCCTGATCCAGGAGGAATTCTTAAGATGTCTTTGGAACAAGCTCTGTGAAAAGCAGTGTTATTTACTCTTCATGTCATGTGGTTAGAGCATTAGTCAGAAAAGATGATTCAGGTTTAGTTCCATCCTCAATCTGAAGCAATTTGAACCATTTACCTTACATTTCTGCTAAATGTTTAAATGGTGAGCTTCTGGATAGAGATGGAATGGGAGAGAAGTATGAGGTATGGTGTAACTATGGGTGGTATTGTGTTTTTGAAGCCCCTTTTGGCCTGCACTGCAGAAAGCCAGAAATACAGGTATCACATTTTTAGTTTCTAATGTGATCCTTGTGGCATAACTGACATGTACGAACACTAGAGATTCGTTAGGGGTGTTGGACCTCCAAAAGCAAGCTGCATCACTCAGGAAGCATTTGTTGTTTACACTGGACAAAAGTAAGGTGCTACGTGTCAACTGTGATAGAGATTGTGTTTCTTACTAGATGAAAAGGAAAGCTGCATGAACCATCTGATTTATTCAGTCAAGGATAATGGCAAACATAGTGTGTGTGTTGCTGTATTAGAAACAAAGCTGCCAAATTAAAGCACACAAACACATTGTTCATACTGCTGTGAGCAATAGCACACTTAACATCATCTTTAGGATTTTCCTGTTCAAGAAGTCTTAGAGCAGAACTGAAGAAGTGTCTCTGGCACTCCGTGATGCTCTGTAGATAGTAATGGCAGACAAGACTTACCCAGCAAAGGCAGTGCCTGACTGGTGTCTTCTGGTGGAGAGATTTCAACACCTACTAGTTGTACCATGTTGTTACCTCTTAGTAGGGGACTAGAAATAACGCTTTAAAACATTTTTGAACTTGTCTTTTTTATTTCATGTTAATTAAGTCTACTAAAACTTGGCCTATGAAGCAAACCCTAGGCAGGGAACATCATATAAAAGAGAATATGTTTAGAAACTCTTAATTTGGATCCATTTTGAGGTCTTTTATTTATTGTTATATAATGAATTATTGCTGTGTGTTAGATAAATAGATGGCTGTCTTCAAGGCCAGGCTGGATGAGACTTTGAGCAACCTGGTCTAGTGGAAGGTGTCCCTGCCCATGGCAGTGGGTTTGGAACCAGGTGGTCTTTACAATCCCTTTCAATCCAAACCATTCTATGATTCTATGAAGTTGGGTATAGAACTTTTTTTTTTCCTTTATCTTGTTCCGTGTTTGTTCAATGGTTGTTCATGCTGCCGATTTACTATAGTTTTGGCAGTTTACGAATCCCACAATTTAAAAGCTAATAGATATTTTCTAATAACACTGTAGAAATTAACATGACTCTTATGCATCAAGGAGAGCAAATGTAAACCAGATTTTTATGTTTTCATGTTGGTGTGCCATAGCATAAATGGGGCCCTGAACTCTGATGAATCTGGAGGGTTTAGTTTGTACCATTACAGGCACTAGCAGCACCTCATTTTGTAAGTAACTACTTTGTACCAAGTATTTAAAAATTAACTGGAGCAAAAAATGTAAAATCCTGCTATTATTGCCTCCAGCATGTTTAGTGTTGCGATGATAAATGGGCAAACTCTTAGGAATGCTTGCGGGAGGTTAAGGATTGGATATAATTAAAAAGGATCACTCCCAAGAGGGAAGCTGGGGAACCCCACGGTCTGAAGAATCTGTGCTAGTAATACTTCTAAACCATGGCTTTTCATTTACTGTAAAAAATACAAATTGGAACTGACATTTAGCAGATGAATTTATCTCCACAAGCCGCCTTTATATGAAGTCCCTGAGACTGCAGGCATGGTGCTTTTGTCCAGCTGTATAATCCTTAGCTTCAAGTGCCAGAATAAACCCTGGAAACGCTGTGTTTGCTCTGTAACACTCTAAGCGATGGTCAGGGTTTTATGTTCTTGGGAACACAGAATAGGTTGGAATTCTTTCTTGTATATAAATTCATTTTTTTAAAACAAGCAAACAAACAAACCCCAAATCTACCTATTTTTCTAAGAGCACCAGTTTGACATTTAAAAAGAAAAGCCCATCTCAACTTGAATAACTCTGGAATATGTCTGAAAATGCATCTGGCTTCTTCAGAAATGTCAAATTCCTGGCATGAATAGTAACATATTGTATTCCTTTCACTCTTTTTGAAAATGATGTATTAAAATTTATGACAGTATAAAATCTGCTTTTTTAATTTCTGCCATTTCCCTGAAAGGTAAGTTGTACACCTGTTTAGGGAAGAAAGCCTGACCTGTACTTAGTTCAGGCCTGTCTTGTACCATCAATATACAGTGTAAGCAACTTGCACAGGCCCTAGCAAGTGTGCCATGTTGTTCTATTCTTTCTTTTGCAAGCTACATTGGTGATATTAGACTTAGATTAATGAACTCCAGAAAATTGGTTATACATATTTTGTATGTTTTGAGATACGGGAACCACTATGGAAAAATTCAACACTCCTTTTACACGAAAAAATGTTGCCTAAACTGCTTTAACCTCTAATGGCCATTTAATTCACCTGTTGCTAATGTAAGTCAAGTTGGCTGATTCAGAAATGTGATACTCCTGAATTATTAACAAATTCGAGGCCTCTTAATGTCAAAAAGAAACAAAAGGGCAGAACTGTTTACTCTGTTCTCTTAAACATTAGCAAAGCTGCAAGTGGAATGACATGAAGGAGACAGAATGGGAAAGTCTTCAGCAATTTACTGTGTGGGCTCTAATGTTGTAAAAGATACAATCTGTCAGAGTAGTCTGAGGTAGCATGACCTTTATGCTAAATAATATTTAATTATTGATCAAAAGAGGAGGAAAAAGTGCCTTATTTTTTCTGATTCCCTGATGGAAACTTAAGAGGTGTGTGGGTGATGGGCACTGATGACTGTTGGGATCACTGCTGAGTAGCAAATCTCATTGCTGGGGCCCAGATCACTCTCTGACCCATATGTTGAAGATTTCTTCATACACATAGAGTGGGAGGAAAGAATTTGCCTTCTTCCCGTGTGCTGTAATACGGCAAGATGGAACAGGGTGCTGCCCTCCACCCCCACTCCATGCTTGCAGTGCCAGCTTGCGGGGAATTGTCTGCAACGGCTGAGGAATAGTTTTCTGCAGTTTCGAACATTGAGATCTCTGAGAATTTCCAAGTGCATAACAAAGATGTGTGACCCTGACTGTTGGAATTGTTGTAAAACCAAATACATCTCAGAGGGGAGGGTAGTTCTCATCACAGTATGCTGAAGATTTGGAGTTGTACTCCTACTGTACTGTTAAATCCTGATTAGTGAATGTCTGAAGATTAAACAAGTGGCCAATAACACAGATTACCTGGAGTGAGAAAAGAAAAAGCAAAGACATTGGAGGTAAATGATTATAGCAGTATCACAGGGTGCAGGGACTTTTTCATAGGGAGAGATGGGATGCTCCTTATGGTTCTGCTAGTAGTCTGAGAATCACTCCCCAGCATCACCAAGGATATGGCTCATTGTGAAACAAGAATGTGATAGCTAGGCAATTATGATACAGATATGGGGCTAGGTCACCATCTATGAAGTATTACATGAAAATTGAAGCACACAAAGATATGTAGGGAACATTTTTAACATGTTAATCTGAATGTTGATGCCTAAATGACAAAACAGGAGAGCTGGAGTTACTCATGGTGGAAAGCCACCACTACTTGTTAAAGAATCACAAGCCATAAAAGGCCACCTTGAAAGATTAAAGCTGAAGAGCTGGTGGATGTCTGCTACAAAGGCTCCTATTGCCTCTGAACACAAGATGAATTCCTTAAGCACCTCTGAGGTGTCATAATTTAAAAAAAAAACATACTTCAAACTGGAAGCCATTTGGTTGACATCTCACGTGCAGGAATATGGCTGCATGTTCTGTGCATGTCATGTGGGAGATACAGACTAGATGCTAAATGTACTCTGAATACCCAAATTTTGTCTCCTGGTTCCTCAGCTGTCTTGCTGCCAAGAGGAGAGGTCAAGATATAAGGGGTGGCAGTGGCTGCCCCTGAGGCCTCATTCTGCCCTCCAGAGCAGCAGGAGGACAGGGATGTCTGGGCCTGCTGTTGTCGCTCTGTCCCACATCTTCCTTCTGTCGCTCTTCGTCACACTCTCCTCTTACCTTTTTAGGCCCTGTTCTGCAACAGAATTTCTCAGAAAATCCAAGGACTTGGAGAAGGGTGATGTGGCTGAGGGATGGGCGCTGTGAACCTCAAAGGCTTGTGCCCTGAAATTGTACTCTGAAGAGTGAGAAGGAGGTTTGCTGGAAAGAAACTGCAGACAGAGAAACATGGAGGTTGGAAGGGACCTCCTGGGTTAATCTGGTCCAGCCTCTGCTCAAAGCAGATCCAATTAGTGTAGGCTGGCTAGGGTCTTGTTCAGTCCAGATTTGTATAACCGCAGAGATGGAGATTTTGACCCTTCTTCTAGTGTTTGGCCATCCTCCTGGTAGAAAATGTTTCCCTTACACTGAGTTGGCTTTTCCTCTGTTCCCACATGTGCCTGTTTCCCCTTGTCCTTCCACTGTGCGGCTATGGGGAGAGTCCACTTCCATCTCCTCTACACCTTCCCTCTAGGTAGTTGCAGACTGCCCTGAGATGTCCCCACAGCTTTCTCTGCATTTAGGTAAGAAGGTTGGGGATGGGGAGAGGAGTCAGGGATGGGATGGGGGGAAGGGTCTCTGATTTTATTCCTGTCTCTCACTTAGACTCCCAGAGCCCTAGAACAGTATTGACCAGGACTGCATGCAGCTTCCCCATCCTCACTCCCCAGTCCTACAGAGTCCTCCCAGACATCTGACCTTCCGCTCCATTGTCTCCTAGTGCCTTGCAGCAGTGCTGCACCCCTCCCCACCGGCTCTGGAGCTAAATTGCTTCAGCAAAAGCCATTCTTTAAATAATTAGAAACAGGTTCATTAGCAGACATCGAGGGATACCTATGAGCAGCAGTGCTTCTGAGGTCATCCTGAATATTCATTGTCATCACTTTATTCTTTGTAGGTTACTTCAGAGATGATGGGGTTTTTACGGTGTAGCTATCCAGTAGATAATCACCTCAATATGCACTGTTTGTTGGGACAAAATAGACCAGTATGTTTGGATGTGTGAAGTACAAGGCTTTTGAGTAGAAACAGGGAATTAATCTGGGATTTTACAATAACAACCCTGCTCTATGTCCGCAGCCCAGAAGCATTATGTCAAAAATAGAATTCAATGGAAAGTAACAAAAAGGAGAAGGGATTTGGAAAATAAGTATAGCAACGCAAATCTTACGAGGATCAAGTTGTTTAGTGTATGAAGGACAGGACTGAGTGGTGGTTTGGACTGTGTCTACATATAGATGGGAAGGAATCCGGGAACCTTTCAGTCTTGGTGAGAAAGTCATAGGCAGAAGTAGTGGATGGAAATTCAGACATTCATCTTTGAAATAAGGCACAGTTTCTTAGAAGTGGGGCTAATAAACAGTGAAAAAGATTAAGGGGGTTGGGGAGACGAGGGATGCATTCAAGTAATTAAAATTAGATATTTAAAAAAAGAAAATGTGGTTTAATCCAGTGTCTTGTAAACAGTCTATAGCTTATGGATACAGGGGTCAAATTAGATGACAAAAATATCCTGGATGATCCTTTCTCTTCCCAAGATCATGCATAATGGCTTTGGCAAAACAGATTGACTTTTTCTTAACTGTATGGATGTTGAAATGGCTTTTCTCTTTTTAATGTGTGTGCTTTCATGTAAAACTTAAAACGTGGTGGATTGGGAAATACTGGTGTTTTGCCTGTGCCAGAAGTGATTTACAATATCCAGGGTGAAGTTTGTATGGTGTCTGCTGGCTTCCTATTTTTTGTTAATGCTGTTTACCTGTGTGAAAGAAAGCTTAAAGCAGAGAACACACAGGAGTGTTTTTGGGAGCG
Source organism: Eurypyga helias (assembly GCF_000690775.1). Lineage (NCBI taxonomy): Eukaryota > Metazoa > Chordata > Aves > Eurypygiformes > Eurypygidae > Eurypyga > Eurypyga helias. Next base: position 16,600 of record NW_010234259.1, read on the forward strand.
AATATCCAGAGACATGGGTTTTGTAGGGCTGGATGGCCCTGCTCTTCTCCCCACCCTGCACCTCTGCAAAACCTTGGTGTGATTTGTCCGTTCATTAGTTACTCAACTCTGCAGCTTCTGTGTCCCTAGTTGCTTGGTGGACTGATGGAAAAACATAAGGTAGGGACCAGGGAGGAGTTCTATGCTTTATGAATGCAATAAAAATAATTCTCTTCATCTAACAGGTTGTAAGCCATCACAATGTAAAGAAAGTGAGCTTGAGTACTTGCTGGAATATATTTGGTCTTTTTGCAGGTGAAAAGCAGCTAAACGTGTAGATTTTACATGGTTTTAATTTTTGCTTAGGATCCTACCATGTCTGGAACGCGAGTATTTCTCAAAGTACTGAATTTTGGATATACTTGAAACAGCAAATGTTTATGTTTGCCCCTTTGAGCATAAATGTGCTAAATTTCTGTTTTCTTCCCTCAAAAAGCTGTTTACAATATTAAGGGTCTGATTTAGCTCCACTGAAGATAACTGGAGTTCTTTCAAAGTTTTCGCTAGTTCATGCCCTTAATTCTTCTGGAATTCCTACTATTTCCATTCCTTCAGTAATCACAGCCTCGTTTGAATTACTTGTGAATATTTTCAGTAAAAACAAGACCAGGTAAAAAAACCCTGTCATTTAAAAAAAAAAAATAGAACTAGAAGACCTAAAATTCTTTATCTGTTTACCTCATATGACTCTTCTTGGTTTGATGTCAGTGAGTTTATATATAATTGTCAAAATGCTAACATATAATAAAATATTTTAAAGGCCAGTCTGCTTCATGATACCCTTGTATGTCATTTAACGGCTGTTGTACTAAGTGAAATGAAATAAACCTCCATTCATTCTACACTGTGAGACAGTAAGATCAGGTTTTGAAGCTTGAACAGAGATTTTAACCAGCTCTTCCCATGGCTATGGATTGTTATTTAAAAAAAGAAAAGATTAACCTGTTTTGCCTTTTATTGAAATGAGGGAAAAAGAGGGAGGACAGTGAGAAAATTGGAGAGGACTAAGCTTTCAAATAAAGTTTTGAAACCTTCAGCTAAAGCAGGGATCCCTTTCATCATTCTTATCCCCTCCAGCATTTGACAGTACTTAACACTGAGAATAACATTAAGTATGATTTGTGGAAAAAGACAATGAATAACACTAATGGGCTTGATCTGTTGTGCTTGATGTAGAATCCAAACCTGTTTGAGGGATAAACAAGGCAAATGAAGAGAAGAAAAAGATAGGAAGACAGAAAATACAACTTCTGTTTCTGATGCTCGCCATTACTTGCAGGAGGCAAACAGAGCCATAGACTTATTGTTGCCTTCACACAGCAAACTTATTTAAAATCACCTGTTGTGTATTTCTTACTGCTTTGCAAATAACAGCTAAGCAAGCCCTACCTTCCCTTTTAAAAAGGTGCAGGACGAAAATAAAAAGGTGGGAAGAAAATAAATGTTAGGGGTTAAGAAAGAAGTGAGTGAGGAGCTATTGACAAAAATCTGACATACCAGGACCTAGCTGGATTTGGTAGCACTGAAAATGTTTCTGAATCCTCATCTGCCTTGCTCTTCTCTGAGGACTTTGGGACCACAGCAGTAATGGACGGGCAATTCTGTGCATCTCTTGTCAGCTAAGCATGATCCTAATGTAGTCTTTAACTTGCGTTAGAAGTTCGTACTTGGGTTAGTTCTGCTTTTATGTTGTCTTTATGTCTCTCTTCATCAACGTTTGTTATTAGAGACTGTCATACCTTTCTCTCAGACTTGAGCCAATTTCTATAGTGGTTTCATTGCTAAATGACATATAAGCATATGTAATTATGTATAACTATACACAATTATTATATATAATTTCCAATTATTGCATTATGTGCCCCAGTGACCATTTTCCTTCTGTTTACCAACAATTGTCACTCGCCCAATTGAAGTCTACATTCCTTAGCTCAGACAAAATGTTCTCCCAAACTATTATTCCAGGTAATCATTTGTATTAAGTTATTTTCTGTTTCCTTGTTTGGTAACATAGATACATATACATGTGCACACTCAAACTTTTGGATTTCCTGAAGGACTAGGTTCAAATGCTTCTTACACAGAATCCTGTTACTGTATGCTAGGTTCATTTCAACTGTACAAGTTGAGTGTCAAATATTATCCTATTGATTAGCTGTTTTGTTTTCCTTGGGTCTGTCCAAGGAGGGAAAATTCTGTGGAATCTCATGTTGCTTGATAAAGAGAGAAATAACAGCATGGGCTTTTCACAGGCAGGATGAAATCATGGTTTCCAGGGAGACCTCAAATTCATTTGTTGCAGCCGACATGCTGAGCTGCCAGCTGTGGTTGCTTACATAAGTTGCCCATCCTGTATTGTCTCCCGATCAGTTGTGTATTGGTCCAGCAGCTCAAATGCTGTGGTAAGCCTCCTTTTTCTTTAACCAGTAATAACTAATTGCTGGCACCTGGCACAGCATCCTCTTGGCGTGGGAATAAATCCAATGAAGTGTGAAGTGCCAGAATAAATTGGATTTAAGAATACAAGTCTTCTGTGGCTTCAGATGTTGGAGCATGAATACAAACTCTCTCTGCTGTAGACTGGAGGAGTCTGTGCGTTTGCTGTGCTTTACTGCATCATATGAAAAATATACAGCCAGCCATCCTGCTTAAGAGGATTCTTAGCTTTCAGAAATATGTATCTTCTTGCTTGGGTTATAATATATATCAACAGCTTTGGTCTTCGATGTACAGCATTGAAGTTGGTATAAAGCACTGACACCGTTGATACAAAGTCTTCTTTCTGAAATATGCTGAAAATATGATAATTTATTTAATCCTCTCTGTTCCTTTATATAATCTGCATAATACTTTGTGCAGGATATTTATCAAAGCTATACATATGGAGTGTACTTGTACCATCTAGTACTGACTTCTGTGGGTTATTTTGTTTATATTGAATACCTCTAATAGAGGAAGTTGTAATCATGTTTCAGAATAGTTTCATTTAAACTACTGGTCCATTGTGTCTTTGTTTGATTTTTTTTTTTCTTTTCTTACTTATCCCTAAAATTGCTTCTAGAGTGAAGATTGAAGTGGTTTGCTTTGTCAGCTGTTTTTACTGTTAAGTCAACAATTTTTAGTGAGAGATTTAACTTGTGGCTATGGCATAAATGAATGAAATATTAAACATAAACTCGAAGTAGTTGTTAGTGCCATTACTGAGCTTTGAGGAGAAATCCAAAATAACATTTGAGCACCAGGAACAAGCCACACCAGTGGATATTTGAGGGACCACAGATGTGTATGTAGAGAAAGGTGAGACTGATTTCTGAAAATGCAGACGAGATGTGATGCTACTGTTTCTCTGAGATCTCCAATATTTGTTCACTTTTTATAGGTGCTTGGACATTCTCCTTCAGCTGACCCAGGTCGCTTTGCCATAGACACTACATAGCTCCCATTGCCGGGGATACACTTGATACACTCCCTTACTCGGGCTCAATAGGTCTGTATCTGCCTCTCTCCTCGCTTCTTTCAGGTGTTTCTCCAGCTCTGGAGATCTCTGTTCTTGAGTCTGTCAAGTAGGCTTTTACAGACTTAGAGGGAAGGGAAACAAATTGTGCTTCTTACTCTAGTTCCTGTCGTAAAAAGGAAGACAGCAAAGTTGGTGGGAATGGGAAGGAGGGCCCAAGCCAAAACCCTATTAGCCTTTTCTTTTTAAGGGAGTCCAAGCAATGCTTTCTGCTTGATGGCAGGGTTAGGAAATAAAATGCCTTGAACTGTGTACTCTGTGGACTTTGTATAGTCATCTGTTTTTATATAGACTAAGTACAGATACTGCTTAGCTGGAACAGAACCATTTCACAACTGCATTCTTGTTGCACTAGTAGTAACTATTAAAACATAAAGAAAACTCCTAATGTCTGTAACTTAAACACATAATTTTCTTTCTTAACCCCTCTTAATAAAAACTCATCTGAACTACTCTGTAATCATATATTTAATGTTGTAGAACACTCTTGGTATGAATGTAATTATACTGGTGACTATGCCAAAATAGTTCATTCCAAGATAGAGATAGAAAGAAGTGGTACGGAGAATACTAATGCACTCATAGCTGCAGGAGATTTTATCTATTTATATACAATCTTGCATTTATGTACATATAGGTATGTGTAAAATGAGCCTAAATTAATGATGTCTTCACAGCCTCACCCTTCTCAGGAAATGCTGTTATTCTTTTAAATGTTTGCAAGAATAATAACCTCATCAGCTGTGCCCACCAAGAAAAATAAATGAAGAGAAACAATATGTGGAAAACATGAATGCAGAATGGGACTGAAATCCAAGTGGAAATAAATACAGATTCAGATGTATTACTTGTTAAAAGTAACTGACTCGGAGTAACCTCACAGACTTTTTGAATGCTTAGGACTAGTACTATAAGGTAGAGTTAGAAATAAATAGTTAAATGTAGATTTCCCTCGCATTTTATTTGTAAAACTCATTAACTTTGAAAGCAGAAAGAACAAATATAAAAAGGTGATGCAATATTGCATTACTTTTCCACACTATTTAATGCTTATGAATCAGGATTTTCAGGGTTTCTTTTCTCTTGATGTACTGTTTCTTCAGTATTGCCTGAGTTTTGGAAATGCAAAGAATCTCCTGTATGTCCTTTCAATCACTATTGTTGCAGTGTTTTAGTATTTGTTCCTTTGTAGGCCAAACCTAATGATCTCTAGTTGAATTAAGAGATGTTTATGCAGTGATGTAATATGGAGAAGTGTTAATTTCTACTTGGAATGCATAATAATATATATAACCTTTGGTCTGGTTGTTTTCTCTGCATGCTGGAAAAGGTTAAAATCATATGCTTCCTGGCTTCCTTTTTAGGCAGTAACTAGCAATAGAAAGAAGTGAAGGAAGGAATCCTGCCTTTCATTGTATTTCTTCAGTGTGGTTCTTCAGCAAGAAATATTCACGCAGTAGAAAAGCCAGTGTTTTCAGAGAAAGGAATCTCTCTCTTCATTCCTCAGTTTGAATAGTGACAAAACTGCACTGAAGAGCAAATATTTTTGATTCTGGAAGATTCCAAATTGCTCTAAATGGAAAGTTTCTTCAGAAAGTATTCCTGGGAAGAGTAAAATGATATACTTACCTGGGCACTGGAAAGCTGGGTATGGAAAGACTGTATCGGTAAACTGCCTTTTCAGATACAGAAGGTGCTGCTTTTAGGCATCTTAGGCAGTATTTCCACTATGCATTTAACCTGCTTAGGCACCTAAATTTCCTACTGAAAACTTAATTTGGATGTGAAATTCTTCTGCTGTGCCTGCATACAGGAGATGTGATCGTTTGAACCAGTGTGCTCTTCTTAGTAGCAAAGCTGTTTGGGGAGCTGCATGCCTTTGCCATCTTACGCACTGGCAGCCATAAACTCATTCAAAAATTGAGTAGAGACAATTGGTTTCAGTAATGGCTGTACCACATGTCCACTGTGTAGGACACCTGAGCTCAATTTCCTTCCCAGTTGGAGGTGTTCAGTGGCCCTGTTTGTGCAAATGCTGCTGCACGGCAAAATTACGGTGCCCAGAAGGTCAGAAATATGTCGCAGGAACTGTCCAATTGGTTAAAGCTGCTTAAAATGACACAGTGTGTAGGTGTGTCAGTGTGTCACCAATTCCAAACGTCTTTGAGTTTTCCTCCTATATGTTACCAAAACTGAATGTGCCTGGGGAAAGCTGTAATTTGTCTGTCTCACCATGCACTCGCAGGGCATGGGCTGGTGCAGCAAAGCTTTATTGTACTCTCTCTCTCTCCTACCTTTGGTGAAGACAGAAAGGATACTCTAAGTCTGCTTTAGCGGACAACGGGGTCTTATACAACTGCCCTCTGGGCCAGAGTTCAAGGGTCTGATGCTTGGTAGCACTGCTGTGGTTTTACCTTTTGCTTACTCTGCGGTGCACAGAAAATTGCCTGAGTCTTGATACAAGGCTCAAAGATACTCAGAAATATCCGATGCCTTCATTTCAGGGGCTCAGAGCAGAGGACTTTACATAAGCTGTTTGGGATCCCTCTGTGCAAGGTAGACTATTCTACCGCAGGAGACTGTTTCCACTGACACTAAACATCCCTTTTGCTATCAAAGCGGCACATAAAAAAACAAGATAAAAAGCACATGGCGAAGAATGGCCACAATGAGCCACGCTAAAGGTCCACCCAGTTCAGTATCCTGTCTCAGTTAATGTCTGACAGGCCCTTGTGGCTTTGATTGAAACAGTTTTGTGAAGTTGGGAGATAGCCAAAGGCTTGCTCCTGCCACCCTGGGCATCACCAGAATTACAAAGCCTCTGGGTGCACTGCACCATTCCATTTAAGGTGGAAAAATGAAATAACCATGGGGGATGCCTTGAAAAGTACAGTAACACATATACTGTTTCTCCACTAGTAGTCTCTCAGTCTGCAAACCTTTACTTGAGCTGGATGCAATGTTTGTGTATTTATTTAGTAAACCCGTATGGATTTCCCGCGTATGATCTTCCATATACTGTGGTTTAGTATAACTGGGAGGTGGGGAAGCAGTTTGATAGATGTGTTTTCCTAGTCACGTTTGGTAAAACTACAAACTAATCACAAGCGATAATTTAGAAAGACAAGGGCTAAAAGTTTTATTTAAATTTTTTTTTTAAATTTATTTTTCATATACCTTAGCATAATATAATAGAACATCTCGTATTGGAACCCATAGGGATCAAGGAGTCTTAGCTACTGGTTGCAGGTGGAGAGGAAATAAGGGACAAGTGTGAATCCTGTGTTCCTCTGCCTGTGCAGTGCTGGGACAGGTTTACCACCCCGTAGCGCTTCCCTGCACAGTCACTCCTACAGCTCCAGCAGCGGAAGTTTGCAATGAGGACCCTGACTTCTCATAGCAGCTGGCAGAGCTCTCAAGGGCAGAGAAGAAATCTGTAAGCACTTCTGTGGACTACCATAGAGACAATTTTCTCCGTTTCTCTTAAAGAACTCCTGGAGATAGAAAGGACATGATCAGCATGGATTTTGGCTTTTGGTAACGTCAATGGAATGGTCTGGGGCCTACAAGGAAGCTGGGGGGGGACTTTTTACAAGGGCCTGTAGTGACAGAACAAGGGGTAACGGGTTTAAATTGAAAGTGGGGAGGTTTAGATGAGATATCAGGAAGAAGTTCTTCATGGAGAGCGTGGTGAGGCACTGGGACAGGGTGCCCAGAGAAGCTGTGGATGCCCCATCCCTGGAAGTGTTCAAGGCCAGGCTGGATGAGGCTTTGAGCAACCTGGTCTAGTGGAAGGTGTCCCTGCCCATGGCAGGGGGGTTGGAACTGGATGATCTTTAAGGTCCCTTCCAACCCAAACCACTCTGTGATTCTGTGATACTAATGGTGGCCTCTCCGTGGTAGCAATAAGGGCACTTGGGCAAGTATTTTCTGTAATTTCAAGGGTGCTTCTGTTGCTTGTGCTGTAATTACTGTGTTGACAAGACACAGAAGTTTGGTTTCTGGAGTTGTTGGTTTGGCATGTCTTTTGACTATTAGAAGTGCAGTGCCGTATTATTACTTTATTTTAAATAAATTGAAGATTGGATAATTGTTGGAATCCTCATTGGCTGGTTGCTTAAGTCTTGGGTTTATCCTTTTTATTTTGGTTTCTATTAATAAATCAGTTTTTGGACTACTAGTTATTTGGCTTTATACTTATAATAAAGTTCTCAAGTTCAGTATCTCATATTTTTCAGGCTTTGTTGTAAATGAAGTACAGAAGGAATGTCACAGATGGAAAAAGTGATCTGTTGAGGAGATACAGTTTGATTCTTTGCAAATCAGATAAGCCTGTTTCACCAATTATTTTACTGACTCTCTTTAAGAAATATAATCAGTAGGAGCATGGTTTTCACCGATAGAAATCTTGCTCTGATGTAATACTTTAGTTACCTTAATGTCTTTCAAGATTGAAGATGTGCACTGAAGGCTGCTGTAGCGTTTGGTAGTGAAGAATGGAAATTTCCTCACTGTGAGAAGTGAGGCTGACCTGTAATTCCTTCCTGCGCTTCCCTGTGCGAATGCCTGATGGCTTGTGAAAGTATTCCCAGTAGCATTTCTTTTACCGGTGAAGCAAGCGTGAATTTGCATGTGCCCCTCATGTGAGGCCAAGGCTGCACGGTGGACAGCAGTTGTGTTTAGGGTAGGTGAGGCTGGGGTTGTGGGGAACTTGCCAACATTTTTTCTTTCTTCTTCTACGTTTTTTTTTGGGAGGGAACTCCTGTTTTGTAGCGTGTTAAGGCAATTTGGAGGGCTGACCACTGAGGTTATGCGAGACGTTTGCCATTAATTTTTGCCTGTTGTTTAAAATATATATCTCATTCATATGAGTTTAATGATAGGAGGAGAACACAGAACTGAAAAATTCAGAGGACAGCACATTTCTGCTGGCTGTGTGCATGGAACACACCACAGCATATCCCGTGAATTTTCCTTTCCTTACCTCTGGTTCCCCTATAATGTCTCTAATTTGTAATGGTTTTGACATGACGTTTCTGCACTGCTCCTAAATCGGGCTCCCTGATACTTCCTGCACTCCAGGACAGCCAGCCAATGCTGCCATCACATGTTCCTCTCTCACGGTGAAGTATTAGTTTCTGTGGATCACCTCCTTCCCCAGGGTCCTTACAGCCCCCCGCTCTCTCCCCTTCCCACCCAGCGAGCTCCGAGCATCTCCCTCTTCCCTGTAGCTTCTCTCAGTCCAGCCGACCTGGGGGTTCCATCCCTGAAGGTTCCAGTGGGTAGATGTTTGTGGAAGGATGAGCAGAGATGAAAGGGGGTGGTGCAGTTTAAGAAAGGCATTGTTGGCTTCTGCAGGGGTTGGTGAAAGGAGAGCTGTGCCAGCGAGCAGGATCCTGGTGTCCCCACCTGATCTGAAGTGCCTGCATGGAGCACATACACCTTTTGTGCTGCAGAGTGTGTGTTGTTAAGATAATTTTGTAGATTTAGTGTGCTGTTTTATTAAAAAAAAAAAAAAGCGCAATATTAGTGGTAGCAGTCATTGTACTCTTTGTAGTAAAGATTGACGCAGTGGGGTCACTAAGTTGTTTGGCTTTTATTTTCCTTTTATGCAATTGCTATGGATTTTACATAAAGAACAATTTAGAAAACCACAGAGATGACAAACAGCAAAAATTAGCTAATGTACTGTGGTGATATTTTCCTCAGTCATCTTTTTCACAAAAGAAATACAAATTTTTTTGACCTTTTGATCTTTTGGGGTTCTTGGTGGGAGGAATCTATAGGGTTTTATAGTTTGTTGAGCCCTCATTGTGGGGTTTGATATATATCAGCTCTTTGTACAGTAGTCAGTCTCTTTTTTTTTCAGTTATAGGCTGACGTTTTTCTGATATTCTCAAAGAATGCAGTTGTCCTTCTTTTGTTACCTGCTATTCGAATTCCCACACAGATTTATTTTCATATGTTCTTCTTTGGTATTGCTCCATTTGGCCTTGAGAGAGATGTGTTTTACCCTTCAGCAAACACTTGTCATGGAAAGGGCTGAAAGTGATTTTAAAATGATGACTCTTACAAACCATCAAGTCTGAAGTAATCAGTGTAAATTCTTAACTTCTACTCTGGTAAGATTTTCTCATGTATTACATGCCTATTACTTACGCACTTAATTTCATAGTTTAAACAGATCGTTTCTCAAAGAGCTGGTATGAGAAATTGCCACTTCATCTTTTTAAGTGAAGGTGACATAGACCCCCAAAGTTCTTCATCTGGTTTCTCACCCATTCTGATGCAAGGTAGTATGAATAACAAAGTACGCTGTTACCTTGCTATTATCTGTAATCTGAAGGTGATATTTAATAATATAACTATTATGTTTTTGCATTATTAACTTAGGGGGATTATATTAGGTAGGAGTAGCACTTCCTGGAAGTTGACTTGTGTGAACTTCTTGAGGTTGGTTGTGGAGATTTTTTTTTTTTTTCTTAATGGAATAAGTGCTTTATAAGCAGTGGAAAAAGCAAAGCAGCTGACTGAACAGACAGAGTAAATCAACTTACTGATTTTGTGGCACATCTTCTATTTGGGAAGTACAGATCATGAATCTACTAGAAATGAACCTGACATTGAAATTACTGCCTCTCTACTTGTTATTATCTTGGCCTCTCAACTCTGTAATCCCTTTTTTTCCATATAATTTTCCTAAAAGCATTGTGTCAGGTATATGCATATTTGGAGAGAAAGGTCTACATTTAATTGCTGTAGAATTTTGTTACAGAGAACAGCTTACTGGCTGATTGATGGCTACTCAGTATGTTATTAGATGGCATTCTCTTTGGTTTACTCCCTTCACTAGTCTTGGAAAAGAAAATGGTTACGTATTTCCATTTACTTATTTCTTCTCCTAAGAGGCATTTGCAGTAGACATGTTGGATTGTATTTTGGTGTATTTTTGGAGAATAGTATTTTCCAGCACTACAGAAATTTCAGAACATCTGCCAGGACCTTATTACTGATAATGTGGTGGGCACAGAGTACTCTGAAGAGTTCAAAATTAAAGATCACCAGTATTAAAAGGACAAATATGTACAGCTTTTGTCTCTCTTTCCTTCCTGCCCCCTAATGTATTGACTTTTAATTTTGTTGTGTAGTAAATATTTTCATTTATATTTGACTTTTTAGGTGAGTATGTTGATTATTTTGTTGTGGGCATAAGTGAAGGTTTATGACTAGAAGAAAAAAAATATGAAAAGGGAAGGAATCTTGGCCTTATTCAGGGAAGGCATTTCAGTGCTAGGAAATCGGCTAAAAAAAGCAGCAAGAATGTTAGTGTTAAACTAGTTTGTAATAGATAAAGACTAATATGACCGGCAAAGCAAAGCCTGTAGAGAGAAGAGGAATATTCAGTCTTCTGGCTAGATGTAAAATGCTTAAATTAGTGATGCTGAAGGGTAGTGCAATGGGTTGTCTCTGAACTGCTAGTGAAAATTTGTCCTGAATTTAGCTGCTTTTTTATTTTCATGGTTTAGAGTTTTTTCCCCTATATATGGGAAAATTTAAAAGGAGTAAATTTGTTGGCCAGTTGTTGAGCAGCACAAAGCCAGTGTTGTTCTGAATGCAAGCCAAGTAACGAGGAAAAAAGTTTATGTTAAAATATGCTAAGATAGATAGAAGTTACTGTAAAATTCTGTCCTCTGTTATATTAATAACATTTGATTGACCAAATCTCTGCTTACATGAACAAGTACCACTTCACATGACTTAGTAGAAATCAAAGGGTCACAGGTTGAGAGGGATCTCTGGACATGTCTGGTTCTGGCCTTACATCTGGGCTTGAAGATTTGATTCAAAGTTGTTCCTCATGCACAGGTTTTAAAACACAGAAGTTTGGACTTATTTTGTAATATAATGACTGTATTTTCTTTTCATTTCTTCCCCATCTAGTTTAGTATCAAGACTTTGAAAATACAGTACACATGGCACAGATCATAGCATTTTTTCAGACACTATTAATTCTGCTACTTCATGATTACAACTCAGCTGAAGATGGGGAAACAAGGGCAAGTAAGTCTTAATTTTTATGTTTCAGATAAGAGCAACTTCAAAGCATGCCTTGAATTTATAGTATTCATTTTCAGGTTCCTATGTACACCTCTGCTGGGGAATTACCCTAGACAGCAACCAAGCACCACACAGCCACGTGCTCACCCTCCCTCCCCCAGTGGGATGAGGAGGAGAATCGGAGGTAAAAGCAAGAAAACTCGTGAGTTGAGATAAGAACAGTTTAATTGAAAATAAATGAAATAAAATGATGATACTACTACTAATAACAATACTAATAGTATGAATATTACTACTAATAATATATAATGAAAATAATGGAGAATAAAACAAACTGCTTACCACCTGCTGACTGCTGCCGAGTCAGTCCCAGAGTAGTGAGAGACAGAGCTGGAGAGCCAGAACTTGGGAGCTAGACCAAGCCCAAGAGAGAGAGAAACCTCTGGCCCACTACCCAACTTCCATTCTGAGCATGACATTTATGGAATGAACTGTCTCTTTGGTCAGTTTGGGTCAGCTGTCCTGGCTGTGTTCCCTCCCAGCCTCTTGCAGAGAAGAAGCTGGGAACACAGGTGCTGCTGTATCAGAAACTGAAAAAGTCCTTGACTTGGTATAATTATTTCTTAGCAACCTCTACAATAATAGTATGTTATCAGTATTATTCTCATCACAACCAGAAAGTACCCCCATACTAGCTACTTTGTGGAAAATTAACTCTACCCCATCTAAAACCAGCACAACCTCTGTTAGTGTTGATTTTTTCCCAGTATAATTTTCCTGGCAAAAAACCTATAATACACAAAAAAGTATCTTAAATATCTTACTTCTCCTTTAGGAAGAGGGAATAACTTTATTTCTTTTTGTGTCTTGAAAATACCCAGGGGGACAGATGGAACTATAAAGCTCCAATCTTGATTTAAAGTTATGTATTCGTAATTCAGAATTAATGTGTCGAATAGGTTAATGTTAGGTGAAAAACTAAATAAGAAAAATGGAGATTCCAAGAGAGGAAGCTGAGATAAACCCAGGTCTGGGGCAGATCTTCTTGCATGTTCTTCAAAATTAACATCTCAAACCCCTCCAAACCAAGTTTGAGGAAGATGAACTTAAAGCTATTGTCAACAAGCCCTCATAAACTTTATCAGTGTATTTTATGTGGACGATTATATTGCCATATCAACTCTAAATCTGGTTTATGGAAACTAAGTTGTTAAAGCAAGGTAGATCTTTGAAAGATGAAGTGGCTGAATAAATAGAGTATGGAAAACTTTCCTCTGGCCTCAACGATACTTTCAGGGTATGTCTTTTTTCCTCCAGTTTTGCTCTCTGTCCAGCAATTTTCAGTATTTAACAACAAACTCCATAAAATTCCTTTAGGTCTCTAGAAAGTCATATATTTTTTTCAGTGCATCTGCTCTAAGCTGGGCCTGCTTCAGTAGCTGGCTGAGTCCAATGATGTCTGGAGTCCTTTCCAACCGAAATTACTCTGTGATTCATATCCCTGGACCACAGAATGATGCGCTCTGCTCATTCCTTGCTCCTTCTCTCAGTGTCTTCTCTTCACCACCACCACTGGCACTGCAAAAGCGTCTCTCCAGCAGACTGTGGTCACTTGCTTTCAAGGAAGGTGAAATCTTGACCTCACTAGAAGTGCCCACAGGCAGAAGTCAGAACAAAGCAAAGCTCTCCTTCCTGTGGTGAAGCTGCAGTCATTCACAAAACTGAAAGCACAGTACTATGCAGTAACCCTGATGTTACCCCATGTGCCGTGGGATTAAAATAATCTCTCCTGGTTTTGGTTGTCTTCTTGGCACCTCTTATGTCAGTTATCAAAGCTCCTTTCGTGGTTGGTGGAAGGTGATTCACTCCTCTAGAGAGTTACTCATCATTACACATGAGGATGTGCATGTAAGATGGATAGGACTATCCGGTAGAAATGGTTGTGTTAGCCCATGTCCTGAAGCTGGCAATTCAGTGTAAAAGCTCCATCTATAAGTGACTACAGCCAGGAGAGCTAAATCCCTGCCTAAATTGTCATGCAATTACATTACATTTGCTAAATGCTTACTGTGATCTTATATTCTGGATGTTGAGCTTGTTCACTGAGCATTTTTCTACTCTAAAATCAGAATGTGCTAACAGCAACATTCAGTCGAGACTCAAGATTTTATAATAACTAGTTCTGTAAGTGTCATGTAGCAGTATCAGAAATCAATTAAAATGTGTTTGTAAAAGGATTGGATATTACTGCTGAATTCTGGCGTGTTCAGACTGTAGCCTTCCTCTGCAGCGTGCTTGGTTTGATAATAAAAACAATTTTTTTGTTTATCATCTCCGCCGACAAAGAGATATGGAAAAAACCACAATGTATTCCTCTCTGCTGATTTCATGAAATGCAGTTGCCAGCTGAGGAACTGAATTCCAGAATTCTTCATAATCGTTTGTGGTGATAATGTAAAAACCAGAATATGGTATGGTTTTCCGATACCAAGCTGTACCTGTGTGGCTTACAGAAACAGTCTTGTTTTCACTGATTAACTCAGCTGATTTTTTTTTTTTTAATGGAATGTATTTGTAAATATAGTTTTTAACACAAACAGTAACTCATATGAAAAATATTTCCTGTGGAAGAAGAAAGTGGAAGAGTTCATGAAAATATTTGTTTGATTTTTTTTTTAATTTTATTTTTAGGTTGCAGAACTGCTCCAGCGGATTTAGTTTTTATCTTAGATGGCTCTTACAGTGTTGGCCCAGAAAACTTTGAAATAATCAAAAGCTGGCTTGTCAATATTACAAGAAATTTTGACATAGGGCCAAAGTTTATTCAAGTTGGAGTTGTCCAGTACAGTGATTACCCTGTACTTGAAATTCCCCTCGGAACTCATGAATCCACCGAGAATCTCATCAGGGAAATGGAATCCATACACTACTTGGGAGGAAATACAAGGACAGGAAGAGCTATTCAGTTTGCCTTTGACCATCTTTTTGCAAAATCTTCAAGATTTTTAACAAAAATAGCAGTTGTTCTCACTGACGGAAAGTCCCAAGATGAAGTCAAAGACGTAGCAGCAGAAGCAAGGAAAAATAAAATCACTTTGTTTGCTATTGGTGTTGGCTCAGAAATTGAGGAAGATGAACTTAAAGCTATTGCCAACAAGCCTTCATCAACTTACGTATTTTATGTTGAAGATTATATTGCGATATCAAGAATTAAAGAAGTTATAAAGCAGAAACTGTGTGAAGGTAAGTAGTTGATTCTAAGATATTTTAGGTGTGCAGAATGTAGTTCTGTACCCATATTTCTTCATTTCACAAGCAGAATGCGTGGTTAATGTGACCTGAGGCACCTGATGGTCTTTACTATGATCTTCTTTCATGTTGATCGTGTTTGCGGAAGTCACTCCCAAAATGTTATTTTCTGAATTAAACAAAAAGGTGCATGTTTAGTTTAACAGTGTGTGTTTAATTTCAGTATGTAGGATTTTGCCCTACAACTCAAATTTTTTGCATTGATAGTTTAGAAACCCTAAGATAGTTGAGCGATTCTCACAGTGTTGAGAATGTAGGGCTTTATCCTTTTGCTGGGTGGGGCTGATACTCATCCACGATCTAGCATTTCTTCTTGACAGTTTAGGGGATAACCTGTCATTACAAACAGGAGTTCTTCCACTTGTATGCGTTGGAAAAACCCAGAATAAGGGTTCTTGGCAAAAGGGCCCGGAATTGTAACAAGCTGTTATGATATTTTTTCAAAGGCTTTTAGAGAAGAATTAGCCAAGACTAATTGTAAAATGACTTTTTAGCTTTAGAATGCTAGCAGCATTACTGCATTGTTTTCTGATAACTTTGTAAAACAATGGCTTTCCCATATATAAAAAAAGATAGCAAATTGCTTCTAAAATTTGTCACTCAAAGGGCTCTATTATACAGTGAATATTTATCAGTGCTACTTTGTACGTGTTTTATTACCAAGAATTGATGTAAGTCATATTTCAGTTGTACTATATTTTTGCACTTACTAAGAATGAAAAATAGTTTTCATTTGCTCTCACTTTGAGTATGGACTTCCTTGAAAAAATATGGTGATACTTATGTTGAGGATAATAGTGTTTATTTCTTGATACCCTTATGAAAATCATAATAATTCCTTCTGGCTGATGTAGTAAGGTGGTCAGTCCAAAAATTATATCATCTAAGTGCAGCTAAATTCTTTAATAAAACTTCACACAGGGAGAAATACTACAAAATAACCACAATATGTTCTTTAAGTAAAGTTTAGAAGTGACGTTATATTTCATCAAAATGCATTTTCTGCTTTCAGAATTAACTGTTATCCTTTAAATTCAGCTGTGATATTTGACACGACTCTTACAGCAGTAATCTGCGAATGTTAACTACGTATACAAAATTGTATTTACTGTTTTTTTTAAGTGACACTGCATCCACTCTCTTACGTTGCACTCTTCCCTCATGTTAGCACTGAGATGCCTCTCTCAAAGAGCAATCAGAGCCAGTTGGCAGCTACCTTTCTTACCACAGCATCTTTAGCAGGTGAACTGAAAGATTAGTAAACTGGGAGTTTTATATCTGAGTGGAGGATTATTTTATTCATGTTGTTTAGATTCAGTTTGACTTTGGGAGGGGAAGTTGCCCATGAAGGCAAAGTAACAGTGATTGACCCCATGAAACTAGCTGAAAATTTTGCAATTTTCTCATGATTGTTGTTGTTTTAATGTCTAAACAAATGCTAACCTTTATAGCATTTTGAACTTTGTTATCACATGAACATAGATATATGAGCATAGGCATTGTTTCCTTTCTGGAAAAAGGAGGCTGAGGTTTGGTGGTTTCTGTAGCAAGTAGTGCTCTTATAAATGGCCTTGTGGTTGTTGTGCATTTTGGGAGCTCCAGTGTTTGTTTTAGAGTATGACATGGTGAAAAAAACAAAAAACCTGTCATCCAGAAGAACAGTGTGGCTGACAGAGTGTCCAAATATTTAAAAAATATTTAACATTTATTCTGGAAGTCAAGTGTTGCTGTAGTATTAGTGTATTCTAGCAAAAATATAGAAAAGATTGTGTCTGAAGAATGCATTTAAAAACAATACTTAATGCATACCTCAAAAGTATGTCTGGAAGATGCTGAGAAGAGTTGCTTTGTGCTAGGTAATGGGATTTAACATCTAAAGGTTATTTCATGCTTCAGAAAGGGAAAATAAAGCATCTGAAAACTATATAAATACACTAAAAGGCAACAAGATTTCAGTATAGGCTAAATAGTTGCCATGACCGGTATTATGGATTGAAAACACAACTCCATTTCCCATGGAAGACAGTTCTTAATTTTGCCACTGACTTCTGCATCAGTTATGATGGCTCAGTTAGTTATCAAAATAGTCCTGCCAGAAGATGAGCCAGGAAAAAAAAAAAAAAAAAATCTACCTTGCTGGGGATGTTTTTACGTAATTCTTCAATGTGCCATTGGAAACAAAGAATAATTTCTTAATATATAATTTTAAACATGCTTAATTTGTGTTGGTTTGGAACATTTACTTTGGCATCAATCCAGAATAATGGCCTTCTCACATAAAGTAATCCTATTTCTGCATTTAATTTTTGATTTTTACACCAAATTTATGATATTGTAACTGATAAGATTCTTGCGTTCATTTTCTTGTCTGTGTATATGATTATCTATGATCTCTATTAATGGCTCTGTATTATGGCCATTATTCAACTTCGAAATAAATTAGTTTAGAAAATGTTTCCATGATAACAAAGCACAGTGAAGAAACCTGAAAAAACAAAGTGTTATTACTCTTACTTAATTTTGTAAATATGCTGATTAAATCTTGTATCTGTGTTTTGAGAAGGAAAGTTGTGTTTGTTGGACTTTGTGTTAGCTTTTTTGGAAGCATTCAGAAGGTAGAGATTTTTAGTTTCCAAATTGTAGGCATTCTTGCAATTCTTTTTTGTAGAACCAGGTGTCATTTTGCTGTGGGGAGGAAAAGAAAATGAAGAGGAATATATGTGGCTTCTTGCTGCTGCCCCGAGCACCTGTGGCATGTCCCCTTGGGGTGAATTATCCTTTCTCACCATATGTAGTTGTGCAGACACTTAGCTGAATTTTCTTGGAGTTTATCCTGCCTCCCCCACCAGAATGGGGTTAGCTTCTGTGACTGCCCTTGAGTTGGTTAGAAAGAGAAGCTGTTCAGCGTTGCTCATGTTCTAGAGAGATGCCAATCTAGACCTTTGAGATGATAATTCCCTGGTACTGAAACGTGAGTTTTCCAGCCCATGGCTGGTCCAGAGGGGGAGGAGAGAACTCTCCACCCCTTCTTTGGAATGTGCTTCTAACCTCTTCCATTTCTATGAACTGGTGCTTTTCTGAAGAAACAATAGGAAACAAATGATGAAAGTGTATTTATTGTGAATATTTTAGCATAATTTTAATTAAAAAAAGTTTTTTGACTTCTTTTTATTAATTTATTACTCTAATACAATATTGGCTTTAGAACTGAATTTCACTCTGCTGTCTCACTGTTTTATTCTGAGACAATTTAAGTCCACTGCCTAGTATTGTTTTTGTGAAAAGAGAATTAACATTCAGCTAACTTTAGTTTTGGTAGAAAATATATCATGTGATATTTGTCCAGTGAGAATGGCTTCAGGCAGATTTCAGTGTAACAGACAAAACAGATCAGAGTTCATGGCAAGCAAAAGAAGATGAAAAAAATAGTTGTACGTAATTTGACCTTTGTCCATTTACAACCTGATTTTATACTTGGCAGGGATGCTGGATTAATCCAAATTGTTAGTGTATTGTGGAAATTAACAATTATAATGTTGTAGAACTTTGAAACCATACAATTTTAGAAATTTAATTCAATATTTTTATTAGGCAGGTACTACATTTTGTGACAGTTCATAATCGTATGTGTATATAATTGCAGTAAAATATGACATGCCAGTATTCTAGCCTCTCATCTCTCTGTATTCTGTGTGTCTTCTCTCATGTTACACTTAAATGGCAGTTCTCAATTCTCTGTTTCTTGACAGGCAGCTACAAAAAATTTGGTAGGTAGGAGGTTAGATTTTGAAAGTTTTAAGTCATATTTTGAACTATACTTGCATTTATTGCTTTTACAGAATCTGTTTGTCCGACAAGAATTCCAGTGGCAGCTCGAGATGAAAAAGGATTTGACATTCTTGTAGGATTAGGTGTGAAGAAAAAGGTTAAAAAGAGAATTCAAATATCAATGACTAATGCAAAAGCTTATGAAGTAACTTCACGTGTTGACCTGTCAGAATTGACAAGGTATTTGGATTTATAAATACACTTCTAAACTTAGTAAGATTTTTTTGTTGTTGTTTGTTTGCTTAAAGTGAGAGATACTTATGTTAAGATTTATACAAATGTTCAAGTACTGTCTTTTTATTTTCTCTTCCCATTTACTTAGGAATGTGTTTCCAGAAGGTCTGCCTCCATCTTATGTGTTTGTTTCCACTCAAAGATTTAAAGTGAAGAAGACGTGGGATTTGTGGAGAATCCTAAGTCTGGATAAGAGACCACAGATAGCTGTCACTATTAATGGAGAAGAGAAAACATTATCATTCACTACAACAAGTTTAATAAATGGCACACAAGTTATTACTTTTGCTGCACCTCGTGTAAAGGTAAGGAGTAAGTTATTGTGATGCTGGAATACTTATTGAAGTACACATTATTCCTTTACTTTTTATGTTTTTAAAAATTCATGGTCCTATTTTTGACTGCTTAGGCATTTAAAAATAGATGAGTAGTACTTTACCTATATTTCCAGAGTGTCCACAGTGATCATCACTGTAAATGCTTTGCAGGTGCATTCTACTCAGTAGTTTCCAGCAGGTAATTGTGAAGATCACAGAGACTTTTTTTCCACACAGCTCTTTGCTTAATGTATGCTGAAAAGTAATTTCAGCCTTTGATACTGAGAATACAAAATGTGAATGAAAATAGTTCATTTTTAAGGAGCGTTTTTTTAAGTGTCGAAATTCTTTGAAAATGACAGGAGTTATGTTCTCCTGAAGGGTAAATAACAGTTTACAGTATGAGATTTCAATCTGGATTTTTCGAGTTCTCTGTTCCTTTCGGCTACTTATTTTCTTCACCAAAGGGATTTCCCTCTTTGTGCAAACCAATTTTATTGTCTTCAAGTGTAATCCGAAGGTTCTCTTTCAATATTTCCTCAGTAATTTCAAGTGAAGTATTCAGCTCTTGTAAGAAAGATTATCTCGGTTGCAGGTGAGACAGAGAGGAGACCGAATGTCTCTACTCTTGCATTTGTAGCAGTGTAGGAATATGCAGCTCAGAGATTCCATTCCCATTCTTAATGCAGGGAGTATTATTTAAGTGAACAAAGAGGGATACTTCAGAGTGGGAAAGATGTACTGCTTGAGTGCTTAATGGCCAAGTGGATTCAACTCTTCTAGGAAGCGGTGGACTGTATTCAAATCCTTACTCCAAATCAGGCTGAAGGATTTTGAAATATAAATCCTCAGAGGAGGAAGGACTCCTATCCAAGAGAAGGTCTTAACTACTAAGCTTTAGCTAGGGAGAGGTATTTTATTCTTCTGTTATTGGATGGAGAATTTTACTTTTCCAAATTTCCTCTGCCTTTTTATAATTATTTGCAGGTGAAATAATTTTTTTTTTTTTTAAAGAAGCAAAGTCAGACTCCATTTACTGGAAATTGTTCGAAAATTCAATTTCAAGTCAATAAAAAAATTTTTGTTTAATTGTTTCTGGCAGATACAGTGACAAATCAATCTTATTCTTGCAGTCCCATGTATCCATGAATTTCAGCATGAAAAGAAGACTTGCTTTTTTTTTTTCTTTTGTGTTTCTCCAAGCTTGTACTGCTGTTACGGAGAACGATAATTTTACGCCCTTTTTAGGGCTGTATGTCTCTAAACACACTATAAATGTCACTATGCTTTTAATTAACCTTTTTATTTAATAAATCTTTATGATAATTTATCACTTTTACTCAGGAAAATGGAAATATTACATATTCTGATCTGTTGTTTATTTTATCCTCTAATGAGGGTCATTGTAAATAAATAAAATGCCAATCTATGAATGAAAATAAAATAGAAACAGAGGTGCTGTGTAAGGGTGTATACTGTTAAATGAAGTAAGCTTAATTTCTGTTTATGTCTACAAAAGGTAACAAAGGTATATAAAATAATGAAAGCTGTATACTTCTGTTATGTATACCCATTTAGTGTGGGATGAATATCGATTACATTTAGCTATCGAAAGCATCTAGGTTAGGCTGAAGAGCTAGATTGTTTTGGAAATTAATGGATAGGCTCAAGAAGAAGGTATTTCTTCCCATGTTGAATTTAATTTCTGAAGTTGGTGAGATAAATATTTCTTTAAAGCTATGTCTCATTTTCTATTACTTGTGGAACTACGCTATTCCTTTCAACTGGATCTTAAGCTTTAGAAACTTGAGGTTTTGTGAGACGATGAATGTCATATTTGGTTTATCTTTGCAATATTGTGATTCTCTCTGCCAATATCATGTTGTCTTTTTTCATAAGAGATTAAGTAGAAAGACTTTCAAGTACTTATTTAATTTGACTATGAGTTAAAATCTGAAGTGTTTGAGTCATACCACTGCTGAAAAAGGGGCCTTTGGCTTCATAGTTTTTTAAAAAAACAGGTTTGAGCAAGTTCAAGATCATAGACTGAAAAAATTTGAGTTATCAAATAATTCTGGAATAGGAATGAATTATTACCAAATATCATCTTCTCAATTATTATATTACTTGGAAAATACTTTTTTGCCTATACAGTTTACAATTTTTTGTATGACAAAGCCTGGAACATTGATCATCTCAATCATTAACAGTAGTTTGTGTTGAAATGCATTTTTATTGTTATTTAAATAATTTTTTTCTAAGCAGTTCTGTTTTCTTCACTTTTCATAGACATTGTTTGATGAAGGCTGGCATCAGATTCGTCTCTTAGTAACAGAAGATTTTGTAACTTTGTATATAGATGACCAAGATGTTGAAACAAAACCACTGCATCCTGTTTTAGGTATTTACATCAGTGGCGTAACCCAAATAGGAAAGTATTCTGGGAAGGAGGAAACTGTACAGGTAGGCATATGCCAAAGTCACAATAATTCAGAAATTCTACTGTAGGTTAACATAGCATTGGTGTCTTATGTTTTCTTGAACTTACTCTTCTAATTTATAGTAGGCTGATATTTAACATACCAAATTTTTATACTTAAAAAGAAACATAAATAGTCAGGAGGACTCTGCACAACTATTATATCCTGTGTGGAGGGTGCTTAATTGGCCTCACTGGCTTGAAGAGGCATTTATTTTTCCTGAAACACAGATTTCAGGTAATGTGGTTGCCTGAATTTGTGAAACAGTGTTTCAAAGCTGGCGATTTCCTCTGACCTTGAGACTTGCATATAATTTGGTGGTGGTTATGCTGGTAGAAGAGAGACAACAAAATATTGATGACAACATCACTAGCTGTCATGAAAATACAATATCAACTCTGTATCTGTGGTACTGCAGTTATTTGACACTGAAACTGCCCCTGTTTGATTCTGCTGTACTGGAAACCCCCCCTGAAAACACTGTACCAAATTTCCCCTCTATGCTGAGGAACGTCGGAGTTCTTTTGCCTTCAGCTTTTTGCAGGCAGAAAAAAGCTGATTAAAACTTCCGGCTGTATAGGTAAGGGCTGTGTAGACCAGTGGTGAAGACTGTTATGTTAACAGTGTTCCAGATGTTGGCTAAGTAGATTGTTTCCTTATAACAATGTGGTAATGACATTACTAATTAGACTGATAGTAATGGAAACACTACTGAGAAATACTGAATTACTTAAGTAGATGTTATTTTTAGTTAGTTTGAAAGCTGTACTTTTATTTTAACTCTAATTTTATGATCCTTACTGCTCCTATTAAAATATATGAATGTGTCTTGCATCACCTTCATTGACTTTCTTCAGGTGTCTTTACTCAGTTACTCCTCAATTTTGTGTATTTTTAGCCAGCCTTCAGGTTTATTATTATCATATTCTAAAACTGTATATGGAAACTTGGGTTTGAATGTGCTGTGTGTGTGACTTGGCATTTCTGGTGGTAACATTGTGTATGCTAAAGTACTCCTTTGTGAAAACTACTGTATGTTTCTCACAGATTTCTGATAGGTTTTCATGAACTTACTGCAAGGAAAGTAGAGATTTTGGAATTGTGATCAATCGTCTCATGCGTTTTCTCTGACAGTGCATTTCTATAGTTCTGTGCATTCTGGGATTAGAGGGTTGTTTGTTGTTGTAGTGTGGTGTTTTTTTCTCTGAAGTCACTGCAGTAATGGGACTCTTACAGATTCCCAGTGATACAGTGAGTTAAAAAAATGTAGATACAAGATGTTATCAAAAATAAAGATGAAAACATTTTAGGAATGTCAAATTGTATAAAATCCTCTCCTGACAGTGGACTAAAAGAACTGTAGACAATCTGCCTCAGATTGCAATTCTGTATTTCCAGATGATTTCTATAATCTAAAAAAGGTATTTCCTTTCTCCACTTTCTCAGACTGTGACACATTTTGCAAAGCATTAACAATCTAACTTTGCCAGGATATTTCTGCTTAGACTATGATTATAGAGAAATATGTAATGAATCTGCATACAGCCTTTCAGTCAGAGTTGGACAGAAAGTATGATTCAAGAATCTTCTTCAGAGAAGCTTTGGTGAATTTTCATTCTCTTTCTGTGCTCAGGTGTTTTCTAGATATTTTGCAAGTGTTCTTGATTTAATTAGAAACTTACTGGCTGAAGTGCTTTCCAGTAAAGCACTTAAAATAATGATAAACTTATTTACATACTTCAGTGTTGTGAATTGTAGACATTTTAAATTTGAAAACACCTATTACTGGGCACATTATTAACATACTTCCATTTCTGTGCTTTCTTCCCCTGCTAGGCCAACTTACAGTCTGTGATTTCAAAGAAGTGTAATGGGCCTTTTTCTCTTTGCAGTCATGATAATTTATGCTAGAAAAACTGACTTCAGTGGTTTCATTGCTCTGGAGTATCACAACAGAGCAGAACGGCAGAAGCTTTTGCTGACCTGGTGCCAATGTTTTTATTGGAGGCTTTTTTAAAGCTTTACATTCTGTAGCTAAACTCTAAACCAAATTCTTTCAAGCGTCAGACCTGCCCTCTGATGCTTCACCAAAACTTACTGATCTTATATTTAGTAGAGACAGGTCAGTGTAGAAACATCTTCCTGGGACTGTTAATGTAAAAATGGGAAGGCTGGTTTTGCCTCTGCTGTTGTAGCTTGTTTCCCAAAGATATTGGCAGCCAATGTAATTAGTGCTATGCGTGTTTGGATTTATTGCCAAGGATTAGGGGTAGTTATTTCTATTATGCTAGAAAACAAAATCTTGGATTGATTATTTTTCTTTAAATAATTCTGCTACAGAATGTTTAATTGGTTGCACATGTTAATCATTGTGAGTAACCTGACTAAAAATGTTTCTACATCTTTAATTGATTTTTGACCATACTGGACACACAGAGCTTCCAGTTTCTCTTGCTTTTTAATATTTTCTTCATTTTATTTTTAAACTTGTGGATGACATAATTTAAGAATAGTATAGTTTTAACTAACTTAATGTCAGACTATTCTTACTCTAAAAGAGTCCTTTACGTTTTGAATTACAGTTTGATATACAAAAACTGCGAATCTACTGTGACCCAGAGCAAAATAATCGAGAAACAGTCTGTGAGATCCCGGGATTTGTGAGTATGATAGATGAACTTTTGAGGACTACTTGGCATTTTTTTAGAATTCACTGTTTAATGCTGACTCAATGAATTCTTAAAATAAGTAATACTACATGGATTCAGCTGGTGCAAGCAGATGCTTGTTGTGTGTGCAATATCGAGTGACACAGAACTTGTCTGTTTTCAACCTTATTTTTGCACAAACGTATTTTAAAAGTTTTTTTTATTTTAGATATTAGATGGTGGAAATTTGAAAGCAGTATAGAAGAATCTCAAAATCTGCTGTTACAATATAAGATTTTAAACATTATACATTAATAAAACAAAAAGTTTATGGCAGTGTAAAATACTTATGTAAAATACTACTTTTAAACTTATCTAGTGTAATTCTTGCTACTTGTCAGGTCATGTAATCTCTGAATTTTTTGTACATAGTCAACAAACTTATATTTTTAATTCACCTTCCACCTTTTCATATCAGAAGTATCTATGCTGATGTCTGCAGTAAATATCCCATTAACTGAACTGCTGCCATGAATTCATGAAACATATTATGGACAAGTCAAAAATAAAATCTTGTTCAGCATTTTATGATTCATGTAGACAATTAGGAAGTTTATGAGGATCCTTTGATCCTCTCTTCGCCATCTTACTTACAGTTAAGTATGCAATGAAATGTAAAACACATGCAACCAGATTTGGAAACCATTCATGGCACACAGTTGGAACCAGATTTTCACTTTTGGAAAATAAATTTAGTATTTGGCTATTTAACTGCACCACATATATTTTTGCTCCTTACAAAGTAGAAGTAGGATATGAAAAGTAACCAAATTCAAACAATTTTGCATAAAGAAAGCAAACACTAAGATGTCCATCATATTGTAATGTTCTCTGTGATTTGGCAAGAAGTCCAAGCAAAAACATTACCAGTTTAGTTTCACTTGTTGCTGTTGTAAACTAAATTTGGACTTTACCCATGAAACTCTGGACTCCTTCAGAAAATAAAAATGTTGGATGATCTCCAAGGAGGAATATGTGGTTTGTGGTTGTATTCAGTCAGTGTGGTTGTGTCAGAGCTCCTGAACTAAGTAGGGGCTGTATGTACTAATTACAGCCTGAATTTATCCCCTTTCCCAGATATATGTAGCTACATAGTAATTTTAAGGTCCCTCTATGAACTGTGGAGAAAGATAACCTTCTCTAGAAGTTTCCTAAGAAGAAAATTGAATACACTGAAAATGAATACATATACCACAGTATATGAAGTCTGTGGTACAGAAAGACTTCTGTACACAGTGCAGCTTATGGTGGCTAATAAACCATTAAGACACATAATTTTATGGTTCATATGCTGAAATGTTTGGGGATGGAATGTTCTGTGGTGTTGCAGATACTGGAAAACTCAATTCAATTGATAGCAGAATCTAGTGCAGTCACATAAGGAAGTGAGAAAAAGCCATCCGTGCCTCTGTGCTGCTATATGTTTTCCTAGACGTTGGATTCAGGCAGACATCAGGGCTTTTAGAAATATTTTGGTATATTCTCTGACATGAATGAGTAAGCAGATGACTTTTTTGATGAGAAGTTACTCCTGGCAAAATATTTGACCCAAATCTAAACATTTAGTGTGTAAATATTTACATGATTCAGTATTAGTTCTACTTTTGTCAGTGCCTTTTAAAAAATGCTACTGGTAGCTCCCGTTGACAGACCCTTAAACAAAATGAACTAAAAATTCAGATGGGTTGATAGCAGCTGCACATAAGTCTGAGAAAGTTAAAAATTTTGAATTATAGTTCCTTGACAGTTACAACCCTAAATTTATGATTGGTTTTGGTAGTGTTTACAAATGAATGGATTTTGCGTATTACAAATATTGCTGTACACTTAAACTGTGTTTCTTATTCTTTCAGAATGGAGAGGTAGGCTCAATCCTAAACTGCTCAAACTCGGTTTAAGGTAGTATTTGACTTTATATAAACTTCTTACTATTCTAGGGAATACACACTTTGCTTTGAAAAGTGGACAGAGGTTTGCTAAACTTAAACTTGCTGGATTACCATTGCTTGAACTCAAGTCAACAGACAAATTAAAAGTCAGTTTTCTGAAGAAACCCACGTTTATTAGAATAAACGGCTGGATTTTTTCCCTGGTTCAATGGTTATATTTGCAGGGCTGGATGCTGTTGCAAAGTGAATGGGGATATGCACAGCCACATAGCTTTTACCTTCATCATGCTCATGAGAGCTCTCTAGAGGAGAACTTGTTTGAAGACTTAATATGATAGCTTCCATAACCATCCTTCTAACTGCACTTGATTCCATTGCAAAGGACGCGTTTTGATCAATCATTTGACCATGAGAAAGAATTCCATTCAGAGAACGTTGTCAGAACTCTGTATTATTTTAAAAAATATGAGTGAAATGTTATAGAAAGTGTTTAGGTAAGGAATACAAAATTTGCTTTTCTATATCTTGGATTCTTAAATTTTTGCCTTTCTATAGCTCTAAGATAGTTGGGAAACCTGCACAGTAGGTAGGAGACTTGAGCTTTACATCCTTTTCAGGCTTTCCACACATGATAGCATGTCCATTGGTTATGGTCATTATGCTATACATAATATTTATTAGATTCTTTTATGAACTTTAATTAAATAGTTATATTTGATAATTGATCACACTTCAAATGGTGACTATCAATTAGTTTAGGAGAAGAGTTTTGCATGTTGCCAGATTTAAAATAACCAAAATATATGACAAAAATATTTGTGGAAAAGCAGAGTGTTTTAGAGCCCAGTTTCAGTACTTAATGTTTATTTATTTTTCTTCTGGGTAAAATGATGAATAGTTGCATGCAGAGTAGTTGGGCAATATTCAGGTAAGCAGAATTTTCAGCTGAACAAAGGAGTGAAAGCCAAGACCTATGCAACCTAAAGAAAATTGGCTTTGTACAATGTTATGTTTGTTGAATGCTTTTGGCATGTGTATTGATGGCTGGTTTCACTTTTGATAGTGCATGAATGGTCCTAGTGATGTAGGCTCAACGCCTGCCCCCTGCATATGCCCACCAGGAAAACAAGGACCTCCAGGCCCTAAAGTAAGTTTCCATTCTGTCTTATTGAATGTACACAACTTTCCCCCCCCCCCCAGGTCTTATGTTGGCCAATCATAGTCAGGCTGTCTAAAAAATGTAGGGGAAGAGTTCTCCTAGTCCTGGTTTTCAGTGCATGAATATGCACTGGACAGGCTTGACATGGACAGGTTGGAGAGTTGGGTGGAGAGAAACCTAATTAAATTCAACAAAGGCAAGTGTAGGGTCCGAATGTACACAACTTTCCCCCCCCCCCCAGGTCTTATGTTGGCCAATCATAGTCAGGCTGTCTAAAAAATGTAGGGGAAGAGTTCTCCTAGTCCTGGTTTTCAGTGCATGAATATGCACTGGACAGGCTTGACATGGACAGGTTGGAGAGTTGGGTGGAGAGAAACCTAATTAAATTCAACAAAGGCAAGTGTAGGGTCCTGCACCTGAGGAAGGGAAGACAGGGGCAGTCATGAGCCAGCAATGTGACCTGGTGGCCAAGAAGGCCACTGGTATCTTGAGGGGTATTAAGAAGAGTGTGGCCAGCAGTTCAGGGGAGTTTATCCTCCCCCTTTACTCTGCCCTAGTGAGGCCACATCTGGAGTCCTGTGTCCAGTTTTGGGCTCCCCAGTTCGACAGGGAACTACTGGAGAGAGCCCAGCAGAGGGCTGCGAAGGTGACCAAGGGGA
>NW_010234259.1:44803-52197 GCF_000690775.1 Eurypyga helias
AGGAAAGTCTGAGAGATCTGGGTCTGTTCAGCCTGGAGAAGTCTGAGCTGAGGTGGTATCAGTGCTTAGAAATATCTAAAGGGCGGATGTCGAGAGGATGGGGTCAGACTCTTTTTCCGTGGTGCCCAGCAACAACACAAGGGGGCAGCGAGCACAAACAGGAATGCGGGAAATTCCATCTGAACATGAGGAAAAACTTCTTCACTCTCGGGGTGCCAGAGCACTGGAACAGGCTGCCCAGAGAGGTTGTGGAGTCTCCTTCCCTGGAGATATTCAAAACCTGCCTGGATGTGTTCCTGTCCAACCTGCCTTAGATGAACCAGCTTTGGCAGGGGCGTTGGACTAGATGACCTCAGAAGGTCCCTTCCACACTGTGATTCTCTGAGTAGTAATTAGGATCCTCAAGGCCAGGTTTTGGCGCCATAACACCTAATAACACAAATATGTCTTGTATGTTTTAAGGAAAATGCTCATGAACGTAAAATTGTGTTTCCTTGCTACTCTTCAGCAAATGATCTTGCACTGTTAAATATTTGAGAATTAAATGATTTGCTAATAAAAGTCTTTTAATGGAGAGGGTTTTTTCCTTCTTTTGTTAAAGGATGGACCAGATGCTTACTGGGAGGGTTCCACCTTAGGTGTTCTGATGACCTCCCTTCAGTGTTGGTAAAGGATTAAAATGAGGACCAGACCTTAGTCTCAGATGTCTGACTTTGCCCACTGCAATCCCTAGTGTTTTGCTGCAGTACTTTTCTCAGTAACTCTGCTAGCCAGTGCTTCCAGAGTTACTAGCTTGCCTTATAAGGGTAGACAAGAAAACCCCAAACCACTTGTCTTTCATTAAGCAAATGATTAAAAAGACTCTACTGTTATAATAAAGGGGTTAACAGTCTGCCACAGCTACCTCAAGTCAAAGGGTTTTTTGCTACAGTGGTAGGGGCTTCTAATCAGGGAATTGGAATCCACAAGATGGAGACCATTATTATTTTATGTAATAGATTTTTTTGTGGTCTTTTTTTTTTTCTTCAGTATAGTAGAGAAAAAAGAGAAGTATTTATAATTTAAAAAACCTGAAAGCCACATCCTGTAAATTATGAAGGAGTTTGAAATGTCAGAATTAGGGTGACTTGGACAATTTTATTTAGATCCCAGCTTCATGTCCAACTTTTTACTTGCATTGCAGTATAATATTTGTTTGGGCATAACCGAATAATACAGACGACAATAGATGGTACCTAACCCAAAAGACTGCAGAAAAAGTGAAAAGGAAGCCAATTTAAATTTGCATATGTTATGTTAGGTACAGTATTTCTTAACTTTTGAATACTGGACTTTTGAACTATATAAATTTAAACTTAATTTGTGTGTTTGGGGTATTAATGGAGTAAAATAAAAGTAATTAAATTCAAAACAATTAAAATTACAAGTAACTGATATTTTAACCTTTTCAAGTTAAAGGCATAAAATTTCATACTTTATATAGAATATTTGAAAGCAAATCTATTTTCCCTCGAATCTCAAACCTAGACTTCTTAATTTGGACCATAATAATTCTGGATAACCTATTATTGAGAAAATGATAACTGTTACTCTTTTCTAAGTTACTCTTTCTCATTTAGTTCAGCATTAAATTTCTGTGATTTATATGTGAGAAGATGTTTTTCACTGTCACACTGACAGCTAGTTTCCTATTTCCCTCCTAATGTACTCTCTGCTTATAACAATTCTGCAGTTGTAACTGACCTGTAGGTCTGTTGATGGTTCAGGCTGAAGAAAGTGGTACCTGCTTAACGCTCCTGTAGAATTAAAATGTTTTTATAGATCAAGTCTTACTGGATTTTGCTGGTCTCAAACCAAGTCCGTTAGTAAAATAAACAGTGAACTTTAATACACTAGGAGGATATATTTAGTAGGAAGTTAAGTTCCTGCTTTCTTACCATAAACATGAAGTGTGGGGAACAAACTTTTCCTTTAACATGGTCATAACAGGTTATCAAAATAATTGCAAAGGCCTTATAAGAAGAAATCTGAAAGAATATAATTTATAGACAGCAATAAGTATGTGAATAGGTGTTAATCCTGGCTCCTGCTTTTCCAGTGCTTTTGACTTGAGGACTATACTCAGCCAAAGCAGGTGAGAGTTTACTTAAGAGCAGAACTACCAGATTAACAAGGTTTTAATAAAGATTCTTTCATATATTTGATGAAAAGTGCTGTTATTTCTGTTCATTAAGATGTTAAAAAGCTTGAAAGCATTTGAGATGATGGGCCAAGCTTGTGCTGTAACTGAGTGTGGGCTCACTTCTCCAAGTCCTCACAAGAAGTTAGGGAGAACTTTCCCAGGGAGGGGGTTACAAGATTAGGGTGGTGTGGTTTTTGGTTTTTTTTTTTTGCACTAGGAATTACTCCTCAGGAGCAGGTATCTGGGCTTGCAGCCCGTGTTTTGTAGAATCTATTAGGGTTAAGGTTGCTCTGTGCCAATTTTAAAATGCTGTTTCATATCTTTTGTGTGTTAACATATGGCTTCTCCATAGGGTGACCCTGGTCAGCCTGGAAATCACGGTTATCCTGGTCAGCCTGGTCCAGACGGTAAGCCTGTGAGTACTAAAAACTTAGTCATATATTGTAAATGCAAAACTAACAGGAGAAAAGATGTACCACTGATAGCAGACTTTCAAATTTAGATGGTTGTGTCTCCATTCTTTCAAGCTGTGACTGTCACTTAAATGCTATCTGAATGTCACAATTCTATGAATATGTTAGTCATAGTATTTTTAGTCATTTTTAGTCATAGTATTTCAAACTAAAATATTGTAAATACGATAGCATGAGTTAGGGGCTGTTGTAAATCAGAGAGCAGGCTGTGAGCACTCCTGTTGGTCTTTACATCAGTTTGCAGCAGTTATTATCTTCTGATCTTCAATCTTCACTGCTTAAGAATATTTGCATTAGAAAGCACTAGGGCAGCTAAAATAGTATCTAGTTTGTTTTAGGGATTTCTTCTCGTATTTAAGCTTGGTTCATTTAATTTCTTTTTAACCTGCCTTAAGTGGAACATCAAAACATGTAAACATGCATATACAATGTTAAATATATATATTTTGCAGTGTTAAACATTATGTGTTAAAACATACATCATAAAGATAGCTGTATTTTTCTCTTTACCCTAGATTTTTGTTTTTAAGCTGACATTGCATCAGCGTAGATGGTAAAGACTGGAAGAAAGTAGATGAATAATATATATCCCTAAAATAAAAATGTCAGTTTTGGCAATGGCTCATCTGGTCTTCATGGTTAACACTTCTTGTTGTAATAAACCCAAATATTAAAAGGTGTATTAGATTTCTGAATCTAATTGGAAGCCTCTAAGGTATTGACAGCCAAGCATTTCTGTTTAGTAAGATTTTGTAACAGCTGCAGTCTATCACTGAACTGGTGCAGTGCATGTGCCTCTGGTGTGTTAAGAGAAGGCAGGGCAAAAGTGGGGACACTTGATCGCCCATGTTTCTTTTCTAAGAATGTTGCCTCTTATGTTGGTTACTATTAATTAGAAGCTATTTTATTTACATTAAAAAAAAAAAAGGAAGAGGTTAAAGACAGTAGGGAGCATTACAAATAATTTGCTTCTGAACAGAGGATGATTTCTGTGCTTGGACACCGAAAGCAGGAAAAGTGCACGCACATACTAGTAATTGTTAATTCTTTGTAACTTTTCTTATTTTTCTGTCCTCTGGAAAGATTCATGAGGATATTGTAGCTAATCACAAGTCTTTCCCACAACTGCCCCTGCTTATCAATTTTAGTACCTCTAACATGTTATTCCTACTAAAGAGACAGCAGCCAGTGTCTTTGATGGCTTCATAAAAACACCTAGCATTCTAGTTCTGCTAGAAATTTTTAATGCTAGTAGTACATTTCATTTCTATGTCAGCTACAGATGGGAACAGTGAGATTGATACTTACTTGGAAGAGTGTGTGCTGTAAGGGTAATAAGTATTACCAGTTACAAAGAGAAGGCTCCATGCTACACATTATAAAATATTCACATTTCTCCTCTTTTGTTGCTTAGTTACCTGTTGGCTATTTATTAGTGATAGCAGCTGCTTCATTTAACTGTGGTGATTCCTTTTGGAAGAAGAGTTACTTTGCTTGGAAAAAAATAGGCACTGAAAACAAGAAAAGCACTTGTTTCTAAAAAGTGAAATTTCCTGTTCTAAAATACAGGACTTGGTATGTTGAAACCTGAATTTTTCAGTAGTTTCATAAGCAACAATCCTATTTTTTCCTGGGGTATAAGAACATTTTTATACTTTTATTTGTCTTAAACAGCTTTTGATAGCTGTTATCTTCAAACTTTTTTGGAGCTAGAATTAGAGAAAACAGTCTGAGTTGAAATTGTCAGTGCTGTAAAATACTACATTTTTGGTTCCAGACAATCGTGAAGACACAGGTTTTAAAATACGAATGAGTGGAATCTGAGATGGGGAAGTGTGGTCTAATTAGAATAACTTTTCAGTTGATTATTGTTGGTGCGTAAGCTTCTGAAGAGCAGTCCTGTTCTTCTGTACAAAGACAGGTATACAAACCTTCCCAACCCAGAGTTGCGTGGGAGGTGTCCATCAGTGTTTGACCAAGCTGATTGCTACTAGACTTGCAGTATGGATAAGCATAGCAGAGCTGTCTTTAATACAGCTAGCTCTGATATTTTGAAAAATAAAGTGATATTGTGTGAGCTCTGGTGAAGCCAGAATGTACTGGATGTTGGTAGGGAACTGCCAGTTTTCATTCTCTCTTTGAAAAAATGATTAAGACTTTATTTCTGAAGTATACAGTCAGCTGCAACAGTATTGTTTTAGAAACAATGTGTTATGACTTTGTCATACTTTTATTAGCAGGTTTCCGCTTCAATGCGGTATAACTTCCCATAAGCACTGATATCTGTAACAGTGTGAGTCATGAAGGAGAAATAAATTGATACTATAGTCTTTCTGTAACTTTGTAATCTGACAGTTATGGGTTTTCTTCCGGCAAGTTGAATCATAATGTGCATAGATGAGCATTCTCTGAACATAAGAAAAATTAACAAAAGTATCTCAGACAATTAGAAGAGAATCAAAAATCCCCACTAAAGGAGAAATTTACTGTTTTGCTGAGTTGAAGTCCATATGTTATTTGAAGTGTTTACAGTTAAATCCTATAGCTTTATGAACTAAGTTTTTTTAAAAATCAGCTGTAGTTTTTTGCACTTGTTCTTTGCAAGGACATAATTGCAAACCTATTAGATCATCTGCAGCTCTGGCCAGTACATTATTGTTACTTATAGTAGATTCTTGAATGCTTTCCAGGCTAGCTTTTAGCCATGAACGATGGGAGATGCTTTAGATTCACTGTGCAGGAAAACAGATTCCTCTCTCTGTCTCTTTCTTTCTGTTTTACTTATTTATTTGCTAATACAACTTGCACGTTTTCTGTGCTGTCAGTGATTTTCCTTGTTTGAGGTAACTTTGCTCATATGACTCTTTTTAGCTGTATCCCCTGGGTAACTGTGAAAAGCAAGTTCAGACAGCACAATAGGCTCACAGGTAGTTGTGTAGTCAGTGTTGTTTAATCAAATGGCTTTTGCATGAGAAGGTTTTCCTGGAAAGTGAGTCTTTTCTGTTCCCAAACACATTTTTATGTTCTCTAAAGTCATTCCAGTTTGCCTATCTGGTATTCATTTTCTTGGAACAGTATAACTGGTCAACAAAATGTTTCTTCCTCTGAGAAAGGTTTTAGGCCTATTACTATATGTAACTGATTTTTAAAGTAGAACAACAAAGAAAATTTTGTTTATTGTTTCTAGGATGGTTAGATTGTTGTAATAGTCCAGAAAAATACAAAACAATTCCCATGAATATTTTCAGTATTACCAGAAAATAATTGTTCACCTGGTGTTGCCAGTAAAATTGTTTGGTGTACTATTTGGGGAAGTGAACAAAAATGTCACTCATTTCAATAATTCTTTTATTGTTTTTTTAATAGTTTTGTTTATAGGTTCTTTGTTTTTTTCCTTTAATTGCCACCTCTGCTTATTTTTCATCGTCTCATATATACAGAAAAGATGAACTGAAGTAATTGGAGAACAGCACAGAAGTGAGAAACATAGATAATGAAAATACATGACTTTCAATCAAAAATGTCATTTGGGACCTGAAATGATTAAATTGACCTGTCAGGAAAAACAGCACTGGTAAATAAGCGCAAGGATAAAAATAGCATTTGGATCTTAACTGGAACTCATTTTAACGGGCATTATTCATCAGAAAGAAGCAGCTGCAGTGGTTGCTGACCCTGAGAACTCTCAGCAGCCCAAGTGTACGGTCGCAAAGCCATTTTTTATTCCAAAGGAATCTTTATATGTACTGGGAAAAAAGAGGAAGAATAAATGAACAGGGTCTATGCAGTGCTCACCTGTGGTTAATAGAGGTGATAGGTTATCAATTTGCTGAAAGAAAGGAAAAAAATATGCTTATGTGTCAATTTTGAACTTTAAACCAGGCAGCTGGCAGATCTGGACAACTTTCCAGTATTCTATCTAGTTTCATTCATGAAAGTTTGGAACCATTTATCTTGTCTTTACAGTGTCCACAAGCAATAAACTGTTTAAAAACAATGTGGTGGGACTGACTTTACTGATATACCAAGATGCAGAGTTCATGAGGTATCAAAAGCCTCACATAACAAGTGATTTCTGATCATTCCAATGTTTCTTTTTTAAAAACTATAGGACATTATTACAGCTGTACTAGCTAGAGTTCAATAATATTTGGTGACCAACTGAAGATTGAAGCTTTTATAATGAACTTAGTGTAATGGCAATGGCCAGCTATTTCAACACTACTTTTGGAATAAGAGTGGGTAACGGTTTCATGTATACATGGGATTACCTGTACTATTGGATGGTTTTCCTGGGGATTTAAGTTGATATAAACTCCGCAGCTACTCAGGAAATTTTCACAGACATAGTTGATAATTCAGCTGTAAAATGCTGCTTCAATTCCAGAAAAATATGCATATTCCTCAGTAACACTGTGACCTTGTTAGTCTTAAAGGAAATATGTTTGCTCCATTCTGACTAATACAGTCAGATAATGGTTCACTGAGATCTGCTACTTTGAAATCAGGCTGATGCCTGATGCTGACTTGTATTGCATATGGCTACAGACAAAAGGCCATATGGCTATCTGGAGCAGTGGCCAAGGGCAGATGATAAGGATGAACACAGCAGTGAGCAGGAAGTTATACTCCCTTGGTACATCATCCCATCTCCCAGAAGTCTGAAGCTTGGGAACATTTTAAGCTGGATTTATGATATTTTATTTAACCATCTTTCCCCTTCCCACCCCCACCCCCCC
>NW_010234259.1:52228-76592 GCF_000690775.1 Eurypyga helias
GCCCCCGGTAGTATTTCAGCCCAGAACATCATGCTTAGGTAAAATATACTGCTAGGGGTTCTGAGCTATGAAAGCCTAGGCGGATGACAGAGTAGCCAATGGAAGGAAATGTAATCAAATACAGAAAGAATTAAACAGGCCAAAACAGAACAAAGCTAAAAAAGGCAACAGACAAGGAAATGAAAACTCTTTTCTGTATTTTTCCCATAATAATGTTCAGGTGATTACAGATCTTTGATCAGGAATCACCCCCAAATTTATATTGGAGGGTAAAGCTGCATTTAGTTAAGTTTGTGATCTAATGCTGTATCTGCCCTTCATTTTTGTGTTTTGGTATGTGTAGACAAAGGGGCTTCACTGCAGAGACAGTTCATAGAATCATAGAATGGGTTTGGTTGAGAGGGACCTTAAAGACCATCTAGTTCCAACCCCCCTGCTATGGGCAGGGACACCTTCCACTAGACCAGGTTGCTCAGAGCCTCATCCAGCCTGGCCTTGAACACTTCCAGGGATGGGGCATCCACAGCTTCTCTGGGCAACCTGTCCCAGTGCCTCACCACCCTCTCCGGGAAGAATTTCTTCCTGATATCCAATCTAAATGTCTTGCAATTTAAACCCGTTACCCCTTTTCCTGTCACTTGTAAAAAGTTCCCCCCACAGCTTTGTTGTAGGCCCCCTTTAGGTAAGGGCCTATTAGGTCTCCATGGAGCCTTCTCTTCTCCAGGCTGAACAAGCCTGAGGAAAATAAAACACTTAATTACTGCAAGTGCTTTCTAACATTTCTGTCGCCCCACAGGATTTTAGTTACTGATGTTGCCAGTGAGGGAGAAGGTCATAGCATGACGGCAAATTTGAGCGTAGGCGTGGATACATGTCTGAATAGCTGTAAGAATTTCTGTCCTTTAAGATGTAATGTATTTTATGAAAAGTGTTTGAAGACTTCTCTTCTAATGCTTTAGATAATTGTGCTTTAAATGTACTAAAGATTTTCTGCAAGTGACTTCCACAAGAGGTCCACAGACCTTTCTGTCAGGGACTATTTCCTAACAGCAAGTTAAACTTCTCTTTTGCAGTTGAATTCCATTGTGCTTAGTTACATCACCCTAAATAGTTCTATTTACTTACTGTTTACAGTCCTTAAATATCTTTCAACCATTACTGTTGATCCCTGGTTATATCCTAGCCAAACTGAGCTTGTTTACTTCTCTCTTGTCTTTCCCAAGTAGTCCTGTTGTCATGCCTTTGTCATTTATGTTGCTCAGTGACTCCAAAAGCTTTTGAGTAAGGAAGTGTGCAGTGCAATCATCATTACCTTATCAGTACATACTCTATTTTTATTTTTACTTTATATTTGTCTGATGTGATATACCTGTGAATGCTGTCTGAATTTTCATCCTTTAGGCATGCAAGTGCATTGAAGTTATGCTTCTGTGGTTTACTCTGCTATTAAACCTGAAAGTTCTTTGGAATTAATACTTGTCATATATCCTACTTGCTCATTTTTTTCCCACATTTTACAGCAAGGCTCATAATTCACTGATGATGACAGTATTGCTAATTTGTCAGTGTCTTTTATGTAAGTTCTCTTGCTTAAGAAGTCTGGTCAACTTTTTCCCTTGGAATTATTTGTAAACTATTGCCATTTTATTTAAATTCTAAAGTTACATTTTAACTGTGATTTTTTAAATATACCTAGCCTTCTGGCACAAAACTAAGCAAGCAAGGCTCATAATTCACTGATGATGACAGTATTGCTAATTTGTCAGTGTCTTTTATGTAAGTTCTCTTGCTTAAGAAGTCTGGTCAACTTTTTCCCTTGGAATTATTTGTAAACTATTGCCATTTTATTTAAATTCTAAAGTTACATTTTAACTGTGATTTTTTAAATATACCTAGCCTTCTGGCACAAAACTAAGCATCTCAGTATCTTGCTGAGATGCTCAGTATCACTTTGCCTTTACAGATTTTCAGACACTAGGAACTTATCAGTACTGTTCCCACCCACAACAAATTGAGAGGGAGAGTTTGTATAATCCTGATTTTGGTTGCACTGATGTCAAATAATTAATGAAAATATAAACAAAGTGCTGTGGAGTAGTGCTGACTGACAACATTGATAAAACATTCTTGGTGAGATTTAGTTTAAGACATATACTTTTTGTGTTTATATGTGTACAGAGACACTTGGTGTCTAAATTCCCATGTGAGTCAACAGATATTTAACTAATACACCCCAGGAAGTATAGCATTATGCTACATAAGGTATTTTGTCTTGCCCATGCTGGTGCTTCAAAAGGAGGAATGCCTCCCAAGTATTTTGTGCCACTATCTTCTAACAGAAGCAGGAATCTTGGGAATCTCAAAAGCAGGAGATGCCTGTGTTTAGGCAAGCTGGATTTAAAACTGACTATCAAATTCAGGGTTAGCCATAATACTTTTCACATAATTTCTGTGTCTTCTGAAAAGTTCATGAGAAGACCAAGTCCAAATCAAAGGATTCCTGAAAGGAGTTTGCAGAGATGTGGGTGTAGGTGTCTTCCAAGTGACAAGGATAGGACAAGAGGAAATGGCCTTAATTTGCAGTACGGGAGGCTTAGATTTTATATTAGGAAAAAGTTCTTCCCTGAAAGGTTTGTCAGGCATTGGAGCAGGCTTCCCAGGGAAGTGGTTGGAGTCACCATCCCTGGAGGTATTTAAAAAATGTGTAGATGAGGCACTTAGGGACTTGGCAGTGTTAGGTTAATGAGTGGACTTGATGATCTTACTGTTCTTTTCTAACCTAAAAGATTGTATGATTCTAAATCTTGTTGGTAGAAAATGTAGTGCTTTCACCTTATTTGAAAGTGAACCTTCAGTCCTGAACTTGTCTGTGTCAGTTGAAAAGGGAATTTTCACTTGTGTCCCTATTACATAAAATGTCAGCTATGGCACAGCTGTTCTTGGAGCGTATGTATGAACGTCACATACGTACCCCTACAGAGGGCTTTGAGGTTAGGAAAAGAGGACTTGAGTTGACTTTAGTGCCAAAAAATTTGTAGTTGTTAGCATGTAGTTTGATGATCGACACTGCAGAATAGCGATACAAAGACATGCTCAGTTTTTACGAAAGATGATTTTCATAATTTATAAGGTTTTTTTAACTTGCCCAAACAATTGCTGTGTTATTTGTGCCAGACAGTGATTCTAATTTTTGTGACTTTCTGTGAATTTCCTTTTGAATCTTCTCTACTCCAGCTTTCCATTAAACAAACAAACTGACAATGTGTTTGATTTGCTCTGAAATCATGTTACAAGATCTAGCTCTGAGCTAAATATGCAGCTTTGTAAGCTGAACACTCTTCTGCCATCCTCCATTCATCTTGTGAACTTTGAAATTCAGTTCAGCCAGAAAATATTCCTCCTCTACTTGTTCCCCTACTCAGTTAGAAGAAGAAGGAAAGGAAATGGATTTCAGAGATCTGAAATGTGAAATAAAGATTTATTTATACCAAATTATATCCTAGAGCAAGTAATACAAACATTTTGGTTTTTTTAAGAAGAAATAAAAGGTTAAACTTTTCAAGGCATTTTTTGGCTTGGTGAATTGTTTCAGCTACCCTTGAGGCTTATAAGCAATCTGGGAATGCTACACCATTTACATTTAAAGCTGATTTTTCTAGAACAACCTTAAGCAGTATAAGTGAAATGCTTGATAAAGGGTCCATGTATGCCACAGACCTAGAATTCTGTTTACTTCTATACTAAACATTAACAGCTGGCTTGTTGGGCATCTGCTCAAATCTCTTTTGGGAAGAGGGCACAGCAAGTACTCTTATATCTAACCCAGCAAATAATTTTAGCTCCGTTTATTATTCCCAGGAAACTTTGACTGATTTAAAGAAGAAATCAAATGTACACATTGCCTTTTTTGTATTGAAAAGGTTCTATTAGCTCCTTTTTACCAGTGTGAAAATCCCCCCATTAAATTTTGTGCTAGTTTTTAAGACTGAGTTCATTTAGAAATACAATTACTAGTTTATTCAGTTCAAACCAAGATCAAATTCTGGCTGTTTGAAATTGGATAGTCCATTTTATGGTATTTATCAAATTTAGGTTGGGCTGTTTGTTGAAAGGTCTCAGCCGAATAGCCTCAAAATTTTATAGGATGATTTCTCTTCTTGTTTTGTCTGTTTTCTCAAAAAAACCCGCTTTGTAGTTCATGTTGTCCCTTGGAATGACGTTTTTAATGGAGCTAGGTAAAATTTCCTATTCTTCAGTGACTTGCCTCTGTTAAAGTATTCTTCTAAAGCACTTGTTCATTTTGCATAAAAACTGGCTGTCTTTGCTGTACTCATTGAATCCAATGTACCAAAACACCTCAGGCATGTATTTTGGGTTCTCTAAAGGTTATCTTGTTCTGCCAATGTTGATTTCTAGTAAAGCATTTCTGAAATTCTCTTTTCAACTCATGAATTATTTAGTATTTCTTTTCCTAGTGCCAGTCATTCAAATTATTTTTTTATTTGCATAGCCTGTTATATACCTTGAAGTTCATAGCTAAGTGCTTAGTATTGAGAATGGAATTTTTATTATTTAGAGATATTATAAAAATACCTGAATAATGTATTAGAACATGCCTTATTTGTTAAAGTTTACTCCTGTAACTGGAAATAAGCCTTTAAAAATCCTGGCATTTTTCAGCTATTTCACTTGAGAGAGAGAGAAAGAGAGAGAGAGAGAGAGAAATAAAAAAGTGTCTATGTTTGTGGGTTAATTTGTTGGGTTTTGGTTTATTCCTCACTGGAAAAAAAACCAACAATATTTGTTACATTCTCAGGTAACAACTCTAGAATAATGGATTTCAGCATAAATCTGGAGGCTGCAAACTTCAGGTGCAGCGATGAAAGCTTCTGAAATCTGAACTATAAATCTCAAG
The DNA here is from genome assembly GCF_000690775.1 of Eurypyga helias. Taxonomy (NCBI): domain Eukaryota; kingdom Metazoa; phylum Chordata; class Aves; order Eurypygiformes; family Eurypygidae; genus Eurypyga; species Eurypyga helias. The sequence continues at coordinate 57,144 of NW_010234259.1, forward strand.
TGTGTGATTGTGATAACAGTTACTGAAATTTGTGACCTGAAGTGACAAGGTTGTGACAACAATTCTCTAGTAAGCAGGAGGATTGTGGTTTTTTTTTTTTTTCCCCCCTTCAGTAGGTGTTTGGAATTCTGTAAATACTTCAATTATGAAAAGTCACAAGTCTTGGCTTCTTTTCCTTAGGGATATCAGGGATCAGCAGGGACTCCAGGTATCCCAGGAACTCCAGGGGTTCAAGTAAGTTTCTGCTTCATTCTTTGAATTTGAAAATCTGAAACAAATCCTGCCAACTGTTTCCCAATATCCATTATTTTTCACTGAGAGTTGTGGTTGGGGGAATGAAAAGGGCTCAGGGGATGGATGGCATGGTCAGGGGTGAATTGCTTTGTAACTCACATGGCTTTGGGGTTTTCAAGTAGACTGACAATTAGGCTTCAAATCTAATCATTACTAGGCATTTTTCAGCTAATTTTTTTGAGGGAGGACCCTCAAGGAGTCCTCCCAGGAGCAGGACTCAGCTGGGGCTTGGACATTTTCATCCTGATCCAGAAGCCAAACAGTAGTTCCTTCTGTTTTTCTGTGAATCAGTAACAGTGATCTGAAGTCTTGTCATAGTGATTGCTCACACTTCATGTGTCCAAAAGAAGGTTTCAGATAAAGCCCAGACTGATGGAGGAGAATTCTTTTTCTTTCTTTATGGATTAATTTAGTAGCCCTTACTGGGACAGTTATTGGAAACTAGTGCTGTATTTTACCTGTGGCATGATCCAGTCTAGCTGGATAGTTGAGAGTTTACTGATTTGTTGGATTAAATATCTGAGAGCATGCTGTGGCCAAGAGTGAGCCTGCAACGTGATATATGTGAAGGCTGTCTGATGGACATTTGAGAGGACAGGGACATCTCTGGACTAGTACAGGCTGTGTGATGCCCTTATTTTCCTGGGGTAGTCCTTGGTTAGAGCAAGAATTGTTTTGCTGTTTCCCAGTCATGGGTTGTGATAGTGTGCCATGTTCAAACATGGCTGGATACATTTCATGCTTGGTTCTGCTTTTGTATCCAGTTACCAAAATGTTGTGATCAGCCAGCTGACACATCAGTCCCCGGTCACCTTGTATTACCTTTCTGTGTCGCATTTTGTACCAGACTGTATTGTCATTTGAGCTGGTTTTCATGTTTTCTCTCTTAGGGACCACGTGGCTTGCCAGGTATCAAAGGAGAGCCAGGGAAAGATGGGCTGAAGGTAAAAAAAAAAGTAATAGAAATAAAGATTTTACTGTTGCCATTTACAGTTTTGGTTGTACAGTTAATAGTATCAATATTTTCACATAAGGCTTCTGTGAGAATTTACTAAAAAAGTTATAAAGAAGGAATAAGAATCATAAATTTAGAATGTTACTTCAATTCCAAATTTGGTCTGGTCTATTTAATAAAGTTTTTATAGGCTTTAGCACTGCCAGTAACACCTTTATTGCACTGAATAGTTTATATTTAGAAAGCATATCTAAATATGGGTACCTAGAAGCACGATAGAGATGTCTGTCAGAATGGTTTCTTTCTATCGCTTTTCACCCTTTTTCTCTTTAAGAGTGCACCCAGATGAGCTAGGTAGGAATTTTTGGATGGCACTTTTTATCAGAAAACATTGATTTAATTGAAACCAAAACTTTTTGTGCAAAAATTCTAGCTGAGGTGTAGCCAGTAGCTTGGAGCTGCAGACAGATGTGAAAGCTTTATCTATAACTCCCTTCTGGTAGTCAGGATAAACTTGAATCTGGATCTCCTGTATATACAGTGAATAAACTAGTTATTGGCAAGCCTCATTGATAGGTAAATATCTGTGTCTACCCTACTGTCATCTTTTGACCTATGCTTAGAAAAGTTCTAAATTCATTGAGATAATAACATGTTTTGGTTTATTAAATTTCAAAACTTGTTTTTTGTAAAATAAACACTTGTTTCCCAAACAGATTTTACTGTATATTTTTCTTCTCCTGAAGTTTCCAGTATTAAAAGCAGGTCCTTAAATTCATTGCTGTTCAGCAAAAAAATCTGAAATGCATATTAGAGCTGAAAAGTGTGCTTAGGTCTTCTGTGCTTTAGGCATCTTAATCTAATTGAACTTAGGGGTCGACCAGTCAGTATCGGGCCACATGCAGAAAGTAAGCTACTGATGGTGAAAAACTATTCTCCTGGCAGCGCAGAGTTGTGACAGATAGAATATTTCCTAATGCTCAGTTCAGTCTTGTTTAAAACATGCCAAGAAATAGGGCTTCCACCACTGTTTTAGAAAATTTCTTCCATTGTAAAATAGGTCTTGCCATTAGAATTTTTTTCCTGATGATTCAGGCCAAATTTTCATCTCTCAATTTCATCCCATTACTTGTAAGGTTTCTATAGCAACTAATTTAAAACTATTTCCATTGACAAGTGTTTTAGTCTGTCCAGTAATTGAATCACCACTTCTGAGCAGAAATCAAGGCTCCATTCTCTTTTATTAGGAAGCATTGGATGCATGAAGTGTTAATTTTTTAAGCTTTGCTGATATTTTTGAACTCTGTTCCATTGCCTGTTTTCAATACTTATTTTTTGAGAGATATTTTGGTACCATTCACCCACAAGCCATCATTCCTGTGGTCATGTTCCTGTCTTCTGTGAATGTGTGACTGACTTCCCCAAATCTGCTTAGACATGAATGGTTTTGATAAATATCACTGAGACATGCTTTCTTTTACCCTTTGTCCTAGAACTTGAAATATTATATCAAATAACTTCCTGAGTATAATTTACTATTATTCACGGAGAGGGTGGTGAGGCACTGGAACAGGTTGCCCAGAGAAGCTGTGGATGCCCCATCCCTGGAAGTGTTCAAGGCCAGGCTGGACGTGGCTTTGAGCAACCTGGTCTAGTGGAAGGTGTCCCTGCCCATGGCAGGGGGGGTGGAACTAGATGGTGTTTAAGGTCCCTTCCAACCCAAACCATTCTGTGATTCTATGATTGTATAAAGTTAGAAAACAGAGAGAAAACAGTTTAATTGTCCAAAAATGATTTGGTGATTGGCTTTACCCTGAGTGAAATTGATCCAGTCCCCTGAAACAAGCAACTAAACTTTTTTTTATTGTTTCAAGTCAGGTAGTGCCAAAATAACTTAGCCTTGTGCTGTAATCGCTCAAGGGGGCTTGCAGACAAATTGTCAGATAAATATCTTCAGTGCCAATAGCAAAAGTCTTGGAATTCCTGATATGTGAGACCTGTAAGTACAATAAGAGTACTGGTGTTTTGGCTTGTGTTTTCAATTGTCAGCTGCTTTTAGCAGGGTGGATTCTTTCTGCCATTGAAATGAGAATTCATTTGTCAATGTGCCAAAGCTATTTTGTTAGTGTATTTTGGTTTGTTTATTTCATAGAGGAATTAATTAATACCTTATTTTGTAATACTTCAGTCATCCAGAATAAGCTGGTGAGAAATTTGATAAGGTCAGCAGGTCTTTGATATTTTCAGTAAGAAGTAGGAGCATAGCCATCCCATATTTAGGGTATTTCCCTATTCTTTAGTAAGTAGAAATGGATGGTAGAATTCTCACAGCTCCTACAGAGATTTTAAAAGCTCTTTTCAAAGCCTTTTTTTTTCCTCTTGTCAAAGCTTAATTGCTACTTTTGAACTTTGATAAGTCTTATTGACAGATTACAGTAAGATTTATTCTAAAAAATCTAGTGATTGTTTAATTTTTTTTTTTATGGTTCAAATCTTGTTTAAAGATCCACAAACTCTGATCAGTCAACAATATCAATGTTATGTAGTTCTAGATCTCTGAAATAGTAGTAATACACTATAATAACATTCATGTTCTCAATGATCAACACACAGTGGAATATGTTATATATCACCATGTTTGCCTTTTTAGGGTGACCGTGGACTACCTGGTTTTCCTGGATTACATGGGATGCCAGCACCAAAGGTTGAAATTATTGTTACAATATTCATGTGTTTCAGCTTTCTGTATGGTTTAATTTAAAGGAAAAATAAGTTTACATACAGTATTGTGTCAGTGCATTTGATGAACTACATAAAATGAATAGATAGGATGATCAACATGAAGGAAGATACATGACTTGGAATTTAATTCCATACATATCAATCAATGGAAGCTGACTGTTTCATTTTTATTCTGCTCTGTGGGTTTCTATATTAATTACTTTGATTGTACTACTATTTAGAACCTTCTTCATCACAAATAATGTGTTAAATACATAAAAATAACTATATAATTTTCTTGAAGTCATTCAGCTTGAGTGACACCATTTTGAAGGAAAGTTCTGGTCAAACCCAGTGAGCTTATTTCACATGTATGTTTGTGAAAACATCATCAACCATATCTTTTGCTCTTCTGTGTTAGTATTCAACCGAATTACTTCATTTCCCACCCCAACCCCACCCCCCAAATTTGTACTTTTCAAATAAGGTCTTCAGAAGAGTGCAGCACTTTTCAAGGAGCTGAATTTTCACTTAGGTACCTATCTTTCTTGAAGCAACCATAAACTCAAAGTGCCTTCCATTCAAAATAGAAACATTAAGCCTGCGAGCTGTGGATTTTCTCTCCAGCAGTATTGGACATTCTGGGCTTCTCCCCTAGAATAGCTTGGAAAATTCAAGATTTGCATTGACTGTCTTGAGCGTATATTTTTATATCAGACAGAGCTCTTTGCCTGCTTCGTTTTATGTCTGCTAGGTATGTATACTTTGTTTATAACTACTTCTATTCTAAAAATTAACTTATTCACACACATTATCTAGGGAGAAAGGGGTCCTAAAGGAGATCAAGGAGTGCCAGGAATATATGGAAAAAAGGCAAGTAAATTTATAATCATAAAATGAAGCAAAATGTTATTGGTACCTGTAGTAGGGTGACTTGGTAGGGTGCCTGATGCCCCCCTCCTTCCCCAGCCACTCTCTCGTTCCTCCTCCTCAACAGTACAGGGTGAGAAAATAAGACGGAAAAGCTTGTGGATCTGGATAAGGACAGGGAGATCACCTGCTAATTACTCTCATGGGCAAGATGACTTGAGGAAATTTAATTTAATTTATTGCCAGCTAAAATAAGCTTGGATAGTGAGAAACAAAGACAAAAACTGAGACAGCTTCACCCCACCCCCCTGATTTTTCCCATGCTCAACTTCACTTCTTCATGGGGTGGGGAATGGGGAGCAGGGTGGGGTGGTCAGTCCATAAGAGTTCTTCTCTGCTGTCCTTCTTCCTCACACTTATCCCCTGCTCTAGTGCGAGTCTTTCCCATGGGCTGCAGACCTTCAGGATAGGCCTGCTGCTGCATGGGGTTTCCACGGGCTGCAGCTTGGCTACCACAGCTCCACCGTGGTCCTGGTCCTTTCCACAGGCTGATGGAGACACTTTCCTCTGGCTCCTGGAGTACCTCCTCCCCTCCTTCTCCACTGACCTTGGTGTCTGCAGAGCTGTTTCTCTCACTTCTTCCCTCACTCCCTACTTTGCCTCTGTCATGTTTTGGCCTTTCTTTAATACATTTGCCCTGAGTTGCCACCTCTTTGTCTGTGGAGCTCATTCATACCCTGTGGTGGGTCAATTGGAGCTGGCTGGAACAGTCCGCGTCTGGCACGGAGCAGCCTGGGCCTCTCCTCACAGGGACAGCCCAGCAGCCCCTGCTGCTGCCAGCGCCTGGCCACTGCACCTCATACATTATCACTTATATTTTTATAATAGGTATATTCACAGGGAATTTAACTCTGCAGTCCTACCTCGGAAAAAATTCCACTGAAGTTACTGGATATACTAATGTCTAGTAATATTAATATCATGCTCTGCTTATTTGGGTATTTCAAGACCTCTCTTCAACCTTCTGTTAATAGATCAACGTGACTCATTTTAACATAACACAAAATGATTATAAATATATTTTTTGCAAATACGTCAATGCCTTTAATATGGGGTATATGTAATAATTACGTTGCGAAGAAGTCTGTGCTTTTTAATTCATAGAAATGTACATGATCCATATAACCAAAAGGGAGAAAGAGGGAGGAGTATATGAATGGGGTGAGACTGATCACAGGCTGGAAGAGAGGTGTTGGTTTAATCCTTAATTTATATAAAACAAGGTATGTTTGTATGTAAATATTTGTATTTGAGAGGGCATATTTTGGTCACCCAATTTAACAGTTAAATTTTGACCTGTCCTTGTATTTTTTTCATGTACGTTTTGGTCTAGCATTTTAAACAATTTGAGAGAGGGTCTGTGTTCATATATCTATGTTTTAGAGCTTATTTATGTTTCCATAAGAGGGGTTAGTTATTAATTGACCACTGCCTGTGTTAAGAAGGAAACAGATCTTCCATACATTTTCAAAATAAGACATAACATACATGAATTACAGGTTAAATTTACTGAATTTACAGCATAAGCATTGAGTACTATTTAATTTCCATTTGCTGTATTTCTCAGGGCTCAAAAGGAGACAAAGGTGATACGGGGTTTCCAGGAATAAAAGATCTGTAAGTTTTGTGAAGACAATTTGCCTTTAACTTTTGCCTGTTAATTCACTTACTGATGACTGTTAACCATTGCCACAGGGAGACCCTGGCAGAAGTGGGAAAGATGGGTTACCGGGAAGTCCTGGTTTCAAGGTATGTAATGTATAAATTCATATCTTCCCTGAGTCTTCAATAGCATTGCTATTGGTCAAAATATACCCAATTTATTCTGTGGAAATTAAAATAATGTGTGTTCCTGGGAAATGCCAAATTGAGCACTCAGTGGGGAGACTTAATTGATTTCAGTTTATTTGTGAGCCAGGGACAAAGCTTTTATCAAAATGTCTTAGTGATCATCCGAGGTTGTTTATTCTTCATCTCACTTATCCTGGTTTTATTTCTCTAACTCTGTGAATCTATTAATGAAATTTATATAGAAGCATATGCTGTGGAACATAGCTGTTGTGTACAGTGAAGAAGGAAGTAATCTAATTCTTATTATTGCTTTTGAAGGGAGCTGGATAAAACCTAGGGGAAAACACCTTCAGTATGGCGTTCATGTTTATGTTAGTGTTCTCTTCACTGTGCAGTGCCCTTTATATGTAATATAGAATTTTTCAAGTGGACTGTCTGCTTTACAAAAGACTACAGGATCTGATATTTCTATAATGTAATGCAGCCTGTGGGCTCTCTAGATATTTTGTTTACCCACTCATTGTTTGAACTGTTCTGATTTATGAAAATATGGAGTTTAGCAGTATCAGTTTCAAGTTCACAGGAAGAAAAAATACTATGTATCGTAAAGATTCATTTGGATTGATCTGCAGAAGCTTGTAACAGCAGCTTTGTTCCTATAATATTTTTCTTAATAATAATAGTAATAATAATAATAACGAAGTGATCTAAGGCTGTTCAAAATTAAGGTTCCTTCATTGCCCAAAAATGCAAGTGTGCTTTCAAGTGCATTTGTCTAAATTGCTATTACTGTAGTTGAAGATCTGGGTCTTTTTTCCATTTTGTGACCATGCTTGTCTAGAGCAGTTATCTGACATCTGCTGCAGCAGGGAAATATGACACAAGACCTATGAGAGACCTAAACCATTCCAGGCAGCAGCTGCCAACCAGGTGGATCTAGTAGGATACAATGCTTGCTCAGGCTAGTGGGCACTTTGTTTGGAGCATCTCCTGGACCAGCCTCCTGTTCACAAATGAGACAGCACTGGATCCATACCAGGTTGCTCAGCTGGGTCTTGATAACCTCCAAGGATGAAGACTGCACAACTGGGCATCATCTCCATGGTGAAAAATGTGTCACACTTATTTGCAGGAGGAAATGGCTCTTTGTGTCTGTGTATTGACAACTGAATCAAACTCTCAGTGAATGTAAGAAATGGAGCATCTAAAGTCATTTGGGCTGTTAACTACTACTACTTCTGTGAGATCATTCATAAGTTTGCAGCCCTATTTGCTGGTTTTGGGTGCCTCAGGTGACATGTAATTGCCATTCAGGACACAGATCTCCTGTAGGTGGTACCTGCCAACCTGATGTGGAAGCCTTGGCTGCACTAGAGCACCTCAAATAGCACCAGATATTTGTAATTAAGCAAATGAATCAAGCCCCTGTTTACTGTAATGGGACCATAGATCCCTCATGTATCTCTAGACAGCTTCAGGTAGGAAAACACATGTAGGTGTCTTAAGTCAAAGTTAAATGGGAGTTACCACTTAAAACACTACAGCACTGTTATTTGAAAAATTGCCCAACTTCAGTGTATAACTAAGCATCCTGTGGCTCAAAAATTTATTAGGCGAACACATCTAAAATAATAGCCTTTAAAAAGTACGAATAAAAATTAACTTTTATGGTAAGTAAATTCATTATGTCCTATTTAATTTGTTCTCTCGGGAAGGCCTAATGAGGCTCTGCTAAAAGGTAATGGAATAACTTTATTTTATGTCAAATTGTGTACTGCTTTTTTTTTTTTAACTACCCTTAGATTTACACTCTTAAAGTACATGAGTAAAAGAAGCTGTAAATCTTAATTATTAAAAAAAATTCTTATTGCTCATTTTTCTGAAGTTAACTTCAGCAACGAACAGATTATTTTTACAGTACAGAAAGGCTTTTTCTTTATTTGTTACTTGGTTTAGTTTTAAGTACTCCTACATTAATTTTATTTTGATCTTCAAATCTCATCAATACCTGCCTACAAATTGTAATTATTAATATTACATTATTAATATATACAAGAGCATGTAGACTGAAATATGTTGGGCAAAGACAATTTAACAGGCATTCTTAAAACACTCAGCTAAGTTTGTGTCTATGGACGTAGCAGCTACCTATGTTGCCATTAAAGTCAATGGATGTCTAACCCGTAATGTCAGTGGAGTCTGGAGAGCTCAAATTCAGCTCAAAGATGACAGACTTGTAGGTACTAGTTTAGCTGCCTACATAAAAGTGACTGATGCATTTGAGGTGCATTAATGTCCAAACCATCCTAAGGGAGCTGGCAAATACTACATAAATCCTGTGGAAAGCCAGTGCCTTTCTGGAGTGGGAGCAGGAACCCAGTCAAGACACACTGGGGTATCTCATGTATGACCAAATGTCTGTGTGTGGGCAACAAAATAGGGCTCCTGGTGGCTGGTCAGCTGAATGAAGCCTCCATCAATTTTCTTGACTGATCTTCTGTTGGCTGTGGTAGGAGGTTGGTTACCTACATTAAATTATTTCAAATGAATCCTGCCTTATTTTTGTATATATACATATCTGTATGTAGACACTGCTCAGTTGGTAGAGTAATTCCTTTTCTGGTATTACAGAAAGTAGAAAGAAATAATTAGATATTAGGTTTTTCCTCTGTCATATATGATAACATGGACAGGTAATAGTTGTAGTTGTTTAACATAAAGTTTTATCTGTCATTGGAGGCCCTTTAAAGGGATGTTTTATGTTGATAAAGCATGAATTTGGAGAGTATTTTCATCTGGTTTCATGCTTGTGAACAATATATAGATAATTCAGCATATTAGTCGTGTGAATCTGTGCATGTTTAAACTGAAAGACATTTACTTGGCTATTTTCTTAATTATTGCAGTACAAAAATATGATATACTCAGTTTTTATTCATTATATAATATTTAACACAAGCCCTATTCTTCATTCAAACGTTTTGTCAGCTTGACTTCAACATCTGCTTGCTATAAAACACTGCTTCATTCTGGGTCTGTAATCAAATTCAGAGCAGTAACAAACAGGCTGTATTTGAAGGAAATTTCTGCTGTAGCTTTCCTGTTTTCTTACAATATTCATTTTGGGAAAGAATGTGGAGAAAAAAAAAAAGCATGTCTTGAAACCCAGATGCTACCCATTGTTACTTCAAGTTCAGCTTTTTGTAATTTTAAGTTAATTATTACCAGATTATTTTATATACAAAAATATAAGCAAATAATAATAACTAATAGTAGTAATGAATGATAATTATTTTTTGCATTTGTTCTATGTCCATTGATTTCTGGGATTATTCTCTAATTTTTCAGAATATTTTTGGTGTCATACATTTTTTGAGTGAACATATAAAGATTGGATCATATCTGATAATGCTGTAGTCTGGAGTGCTTTGAAATAGTTTTCAGACTATCAGTTATACTAACAATTAGACAGTAGGAATTTATTTGCTACTTTTATATGCTGCTTCAACCTGTAACAATTGTCTTTCTCATCTCTTTTTGCAAACTGTTTGACAGCTCTCTGTTGGACACAGCATGAGGGAATATCCAACCAAAAACACTCCTTACTGTGTTTAAAACTGGCTTTAAGAGATGTTTTTTTTGATGAAGCCTTGGCCATGTGTGTTGGCTTTACAGTTTTCTTATATTATAAATATTAACTTATTATTTGAAAAAAAACAATTGTTATTATACAAAGGAAGGCCTTGTTTTGAATATAGTGTTTAACAGCCTTTTTTGTTTTAAAGGGAGAAGTAGGACAACCTGGATCTCCAGGCCTAGAAGGACATCGGGGAGAGCCTGTAAGTGATGAAAATGCTGATATATCCTTATGTACTGATTTGTTTGAGGCTTTTTTTTTTTTATTTTTTTTTTAGTTAATGGATGTTATACTTCATGTTTCATCCATGTTGATTTGAATTGGTGGAAGTGCCTTACTTTGTAAATGTGCTTTTTTATTTTTTTGGTGCTCGTTTTTAAATTTGGATTTAGTAGAAGAAGTAAACAAGCCTATAAAGTCAAAGATGCCTTGAAAGGAAAGATTCTTAAGTATACTGCTTTTTTATAAATTGTATCATTATTGACTTCTTTCCAATTGATATGATGGTATGGTTAGACATTGATTTTTCCTCTACTGGTGTTTTGTCAGGTTCTCAGGGCAGCTCATTTTTCTTCCCCTTTATATGTGATAGCTAGGTTTTGTCCTTCCTGTCTCCTTGTTTGGCTCTTTAAGGCCACCAGACTTTGAAGCAGAGGAGCTGAGATATCTGTAGAAATAGCTGGAAGCTTTGTGTGCCGATAGAGAGCCAGCTGTCTTCCAACCATCAGTAATTCTTCTGTAGGCCAAAAGCAGTAAATGGAGCTCAGTTGGTGGAACACTGCCTTCCAGATGAATTACATTCTGAAGGAAATTTTGGATTGTAAGATAAGGGATACAGCTTTATACGTTCAGAAATTTTTGTGGTATTGAATGTAACGAGAGACAGTATGTGTTATATGGTACTGAAATCTGGTAGAGATTTCTAATAACTAGGAGATGGAAATAACACAGCTGAAAAATTGTCAAGCTCTTTCATTTAGTTTTTTTATATATCCACTAAAACCCTCATAAAACACTGAGTAGACTGCAAAACACCGTGCAATCATTCCTAGGAGACTTTCTTCCCACTTGGCTGGCTTAAGTGGAGAACACACATAATTCCTCTCTAGGCTTTATTTTTTCTTCTTTTTCTTCTGAGACTTATTTATAACTGAGATTTATTAACCTTTTACAATCTATTGTATCTTCAGATGTAAGGAAGACTGAATGTGAATGTTGATTAAAAATGGTAAAATACAGGTGAAGAGTTTTTGGTATATTGTTACTTAGTGCACCATAGCAAATGTCTTGAGATAATAACAAGGATTCTGTTACTGTCCCTAGCCTTGTTTTGTCTCTTAACATTTATAGAAAAAAAATGTAAGACATTGTGGGTTTTTTTGGTTTTTTTTTTTTTTTTTTTTAAATTAATCTAAAAAAAAAGGAAGGAGAAAGCATTTCTGACCCATGGAAAAATAAATAAGACTTTAACAGCTCTCTCTCTGATGTGATAGTTTTGGTTAAGTCTGACCTATATCTAATAAAGAAATATATTTTGGTTTAAAATTCATATAAATACTTCACAGTATAACATTTTAAACACCAATGTAAACTCATCACTGAAGTCCCATACTTTTGCTTTAAAGGGAAATGAAGTGGCAGGGATAAGACATTAAAATCACTACAAAGTCTTTTAAAACCACCAAACAATAATATAGAGGAAGGCTTTCTATATATAAAGGACTGCAAAAGATTGACAAATCCTAACAGGGCAGGCCAGATGGTACAATATGCTATGTTTATAACCAGTGGAGGCTCTTCTGAAGAGCAGAAAGCCTACACGCTGACTAGGATGTTGCCTCAAGGTAACCAATAGATGTTGTATCCTGTTCACCTGCCTCTGTTGCTGGCGTAGGACCAGACTGCATGTGCCGACATGGTGCTCCCATTTATTTAGAACCTTTCTGTGCAGCACCTTTGTGGTAAAAGTGCTTGGGCTGTGCAAAATGAAAGCTATCCTCAGCCATGGGATATGTGGGCTCCCCTATATAAGTAGGGGGTAGTTGGCTTTCATCTGATGGGAAGTGAGCTGGATTGTGGAGCCTGTTAGGAATGTCTGGTGCAACTTAGTGCATCTGTTGCTTCTGCTGTTCCTCTGGTGTGTATTTGATGTATAATGTGTTAGCGTGTCCTCTTCTGTGCAATTCAGTGTGATCTTCTCTGGTGGGATACCCTAGCAGTTAGGGCACTGTTGTGGGAAAGAGGGCCTGAACTCTGCTGTGCCCTCCCTGTGATAGCCAGATAGGCTGCCTCAGCTCAAGATGGGCCTTGAACAGGCCTGTTGGAACTGCATGACTCCATATCATTAATCAGTCAGATGCAACTCTAGCCCTGGGACAGCTCAGCAGGTTGCATGGATACCCCACCCACACAAACATACATGCAAACAATCTTTATTTCTTCCATTCAGCCACATTCATGTTAGACATGGCCTAGTTTGTTAGGTTGGCCTTTTTTAAAAACAGCCATCTTACGATCCCTCTTGCTTTAGGAAATCAAAAGAGCATGGTTGCGAAATGAACGCATCTTGGGACAACATCTAAGATGCAACTGTCTAGGATGGAGAGCACAGTTGAACTGAACTCCCATTGCCTCTAGCCTCTGAGAGGTGTGGTTGTTTCCCAGACAAGATAATTTCTGGTATATTATTACTGTCATTAATCCCCAAATTCACGAACAGGAAAAAATTGGGTTATAAAGCTAAGTAAATTATTCCAAGTGATGTGGTTGTTTTCCTTCAGTAGCACTTCATGGAAGCCAGGCCATCTCAATTCTACCCACTCTGTAAAAACAACGTTTGACAGTATGGACAGAACAATTCAGATAGCATTTAGTAAAGCTAGTAATCAAGCTAATTTTACTGATGACAAAAATAAGCCACGCTGTCACTTGAGTAGTTTAATGGCTAGTCATCTGTCTTACTGATGACAGGCTGTTTTGATAAATATGTTTTTTAAGGGGCTGTCTAGAGGATAGAACAAATCAAGATTTATTTGAGCTTAATTTCATCCTGGGTGTCCTATCTACCATAGGTAGAGTTCTGTCAGAGTCTGGTTTCAGTGGAAGCTGTTAGACCTTTCCTTGTGTTTACAATCATGCAGATGGGAACACTGAAGCGAGTGCTTGTGGGTGAAGCTGGCAGGACATTTACAGCACTCTTCTGGGCCTAGCATATGCTCTCCTGCCACAAGTAATATGTCTGAACATTTGCAACTGCTCATGTTTACTCTCCAGAAATCATATTTTTCAGAAATACAGCTGCAAACACTTAAAATGGTAGAGTTTGCCCTTAATATTTAGGTCACATCACAAGACCTCAGATGTGGCCTTGTGTGTGCCAGGGATAGCAACGTAACGTGGCTTTCAGCTTCTGACCTCGCTCCCACTGTTATACCTATACTCCCAGTTTATCTGGTGATCTCTTATAGCTGCGTCAGGAATTACCGATCTAGATCAGTGCATTCTCAGAACAATGCGTGTTTTGTGCAAGGGTATGGTAGCAGAATTATTTTTGAAACACATTCAAGATACAATAAGGCTACAGAAATCTCCAACAGACATTGCTATATTTTTCCCCTTAAAGCAGAAATATTTAAAATAGAACACAGAAACTGGTATAGCCAGGTAGCCTGTGTACTTGGAAGGCAAATAATGTAATTCTACTGCGTCTATAGCTATGCTGAGATTAATAGGAACAGGAACCAAGGAAAGAAAATTCCTTACTTAGTTATATGGTAGTATGCAGAACAAAAATTTTTTTGGTGTTTTTTTCTTCTGTGTGCCATGTAATATTCCTCCCTCTCCCTAATTATACAGTTTTCCAGATCTCTTCCCCATTGACAAACTGGCTTTAGTGGAACCCTTAGAGTGGAACATGTTGAGGCAAGATGGCTTGTTAAATAGTCCTGTGCATAGGAACTATGAAAAAAACAGACACAAAATACAGGACTAGCAACTCTGTTACCTCCATAGTGACAATGTTTCTTAAAGATCCTGCTCTCAGAATCACAGAATGGTTTAGGTTGGAAGGGACTTTAAAGATCATCTAGTTCCAACCCCCCTGGCATAGGCAGGGTCATAATAATATAGGAAATAATGTTATTTACTTATTAAAATGTAAATGTAACTGATTCTAATAAACTTTCTTCTCCTTCAGAACAACTTTACACATATCACTGACTGTCATATAAACTGACATATATAAATGAGCAAATATTTTGAGAATGGAGGAAACTGAAAAAATGTATTTTGCCTATATTTATGTTCTGCAACAAAATTTTCTTTCACTTTAGTTGCACTTTTTTATGGCTCTGACCATGTGTACATTCTCATGAGAATGAGAATGAGGAGAGAAATATTAACACCACAACCACCAAATTTCAGTGAAAATGTGAAAAGAATGAATAGTTTGTAAAGAACATCTTTTCTAAGATTATCTGATATAGTTAGATGAGATGTGCAAATTTTAAGGTGTTCAAGTCCCCCTTGAAGTGTACAACAGAATCAGAAAGTACTTGTGAAAATGTTTCATATAGAGGTGGTGGAGTCACCATCCCTGGATGCGTTTAAGAGACGGGTGGATGAGGTGCTGAGAGATATGGTTTAGTGGCGGACAGATACGGTTGGACTGGATGATCTCTAAGGTCTTTTCCAACCCAGTGATTCTATGATTCTATATTCATCATTCAAGTTTTATATTGCTGTAAAGTAGTCACTGCTATAAAATTACACTCTTTATAAGTAATATATTTAGAAGAAGTGAATTTCTGACAGTCTTTAAGAGAGAAGTGATCAGGAGACTGAATAAACTGGTTGGTGTGAGTCTATCAAAATTCTTAGATTCCTATCTAATATCCATGGTTTTCCACTCGTCTGAGATGCCTCCATAATAGCAGCTGAACTCTGAACACCGATGACCTGCTTTTCAAAGAGGTCAGCATTACAGTCATAAGGGAAATAAGGACTAATATTTGTTCTGCAAATGATGTCTTGTGGGTCTCAAAAGAATACCTTATTTCTTTGTGGAAAATTCTAACTTTGACCTGGGAATAAGTTTATGTGTAAAGTGAAGTGGTTATTCAGCTGGAGTGGTTTTTTCCACATAAACAGCTGATGCAGTAAGACTTTGATAGGAATATGCCATACATTATTATTTCTTTACAAGTGGGTTTGGTTACTTAAATTAATTTTTTAGTGATTGTTTCTTTATTTCTTCTTCTAATTTCTGAATTGTTGGAATAGACAGGGCAGAGTCTTGCTGATTACTTTCTGATTGCTGGAGCTACTAGAACAGATGTTAGTCTTGTTCCCACTTGAGGAGGGGGGAGATGACAGCTTTGACAGCACAATATTTTCAGTATTTGTGCTTTAATTACACAGTGCTTGCTGTAAGATCAGCCATGTTTTTTAGATTGAATGCAGGTTTTCCTGTCAATTGTAACTTTTAGGTCTATTTTAGGTGTATATATTTTTAACAGACTTTATTTGCAACCGAGGTTACCTTCTTCATGTAACAGAGAAGTTATTTTAACTAAATTAATTCCATACTACATTTTTAACAGAGTTAATTGCTATGAAGAAGATAAATATGAGAATGGTGCTGTAAATAAACAGGTAATTAAGGACTTCTGGAACTTCAGGCAGATTAGTCTCAACTACTCTATAATTCCCAGTTGACAAAAATGATATAAAACATGACAGCATTGTTGCTGATCTAAAGTGTACTGAAGTCCATGGAAAGATTCCCATTGAATTAGTCTGGACTGGGGCCACAATAAATGCTGTAATAAACTTGGACCCACTTACCTAATGCAACTTGGAAAATAATGCCTGCGTCCCTGTTTTAAAACTAACAGTTCTCTCCCATCTAATTCTCACTTTCTGTCTGTTCCTAATGTTTTCTAATTTTTCAATTTCT
This sequence comes from Eurypyga helias, assembly GCF_000690775.1. Lineage (NCBI taxonomy): Eukaryota > Metazoa > Chordata > Aves > Eurypygiformes > Eurypygidae > Eurypyga > Eurypyga helias. Next base: position 73,428 of record NW_010234259.1, read on the forward strand.
GTTTTCACACACTAAGCAATTACATTAATTGCATTAATTTTTTATAATTATATAGTATCTTTTTATTTTGTCTACAGAGACTTAGAAAAGTGTTATTTTTTATTTGTTTTAGCTAGTACCATTTCAAATTTGATAGCTTCAGAAAATGAAGTGGAAAAATAGTGGAATACCTTGCTGCTATTACTTTAAGACTCCTATAGATGCAGTGTTAAGAAAGGCAGTTTCTTAAAAGCTGTGAGGGAATATGAAAGGAGCTGTAGTTGTAAGCCTATTATGGACATGAATGGTGTGTGCTATAAGCTATAAACAGTAGTGGGAGTAGTCTGTTTTATGCCTGTATGCTGTAGTGACCCTTTTATGGCTATGCTGGCACTTTTCTTACTAATTCATGTATTGATACAAGTTGCATACCAGCATTCCTCCTCCACTGCAGCTGGTTCGTAAACATAGTGATAAAAATGCCTCTTACCAGTATGTTGTACCAATTTAAAATCTCCCTACTGACTTGCTTACAGTAAAATTGTGCTTGTTATTTGTTGAACTGTCTCTTAATAATTTGTTAATCTTGTATAAATTAAGAAATCTGTTGGAACAGTGTGATTCAGAAAGGATTGTCCTGCAACAAACACTTGAAGGTGCAGCTTTTTTAAAGGATGCAGTAACTAGCTTCTAAGCACAAATTAGTGGCAGTGCTTATTTATTTGTATTCCATGAGTGATTCCAATGAACTAGTTGTGTATATACACAAACCCACAAACTTTTCTAAAGAGTGTAATTTCTTCTATGCATTAAAATAATGTTGGGCACTTATTGGACTTTAAACTTGATATTATACTTATTAGTTAACTGTAGTAGAAAGTGATCTTTAAGTTCCAGATGAAGTTCTTTGGCATAAGCTTATACTGTCTGTAGAGTAAGAGCTGTGACACACATTGTTCCACCTGTGGTTTTTCCCACTAAGGAAACAGTCATATTCCCTTCATACTGCAGCTTCAGCCTTCAGCTGTCATGTTCTCAGCTTGGCTAAGATGCAGGTGAGAGATCTAGTACAAAATTAAGTGTGAAACTAGCATTTAAATATTTTTCAGCAGTGTCAGCTTTATTATTTGTGTATTTGTCTGTGATAATTTTCTACTCTTACACATATTGCAGAGGTAGGATATAAAATACTTCCATTTCTACTATCTATACTAATAGAGTTAAAAATATTTTTAGTAACAATGAATGGTCACTTAGCCAGTAGATTTTATGCAAAATTATAAAGCAATATTAATTTAGTTGACCAGATTATAAATAAGAGTGCCATTTCTGCTTTGCTTTCATCTGTAATTCACAACAATTGTGTTCAAGCGTTTTGCTCAGCAGCTGTGTTCAGTCACACAGAAAGCGTCATGTACCTTAGACCACGTTGACTGTGAAATGCAGGAGTATGTAATTAGTATGTGCCTCTCCTAAGTGGCAGGTCACTGAACACAGTGCTTACTGTGGTATTTCATTTTGTCAGGTCTCAGAAGCAAGTTATGGAAAGTGAAGATGGGTCTGGATTTTTTGGCATGCGCTGCAAAATGGACATGTTTTGAATCTTTAAATATTTGTCAGTTTTAGCTCTAGGATTATAATTTATGGTGAATAAATCAGAGTGTGTGCAGGGGTTTTTATCCCCCATTTAGGGTGTAGAAATGCAAAATTCAGACCAAGCTTTTTGAACTGCACATCGGTAATTCCATGTAGTCACCAGCGATGCTATTGGAGCTAATGCTTCACGATGCAATTTCTGGTTTTGTGTCCAATTGTGTATTTCATTTTTAGTCACACACATTATCAGTTGTCCCTGGTTTGTATTTGCATTTTGACATAACATAATGTAAATTGTGATTTGAATCTTAGTGGTATGGCTCAAGGACAAATTCCTAGGTGTATCCAGATGTTGCTCTACAGAGCACAGGGACATAGTGTTTCAGGTTTCTCGTGCCCTCATCTTGGTATGAATTGTGCTTCTGTTAATACTTATGCTAGAGAATAACCAAAAGAAGAGATGTCTGAATGACTTTAACACATCCCCTAAGTATTTCTATCTTCCTTTCTTAATACACTATGAACAGTAGGGATTGGCATTTTAATCTACAGCTTAGATAAATACCTGCTAGAGTTTCCAGTGACTCTGGAGACCAAACAGAAACATCCCTCAGCTGATCGCTATACTTACAAAAGACCAAACAGAGCAGTAGGTTGTGAATGAAGAAGACATTCAGTTAGAATGTAGCAGCCATAAATATTTATTATTTCAGCTGATCTAATTTACACACTGCTGTTCTGTTCTGTGCTTCTCAACCTGTTTATGGTGAATTACTTAACCACAAGCAGAAAGAGAATTACCAAAAGGATGTTTGAATTTCCTTCCAGTCCCACTTCAACAGGCTAGTGACAGGGTAGCCAGTTTTCTTGCTAGTCGTCATTCTTCAAGATACTGAACAAGCCAAAGAAAAGATTTGCTGTCCCTATGTCCTGAGAATGTCTGAGTTACAGTCTTCTTGAGAACTGTGGTCAGGGTGGTGAGAGGAAGCCCTCTAGCTGTAACTGCTTCAGAAGTGTAAGTGCTGCGTCTGGGCATCTAATCTACAGTATATATTCTTGGTAATTATCCAGAATGGTTTTCATTTCACCTCATATAGTCAAGTAGACATTTTTAGTCCATCTCTCTGTTATTGTTGTTCTCTGATATGAAACTAATATCTGCACAGGATTTATTCATCCCATCATGAAACAATTGTCTCAAATAGAAGGTGTAATTTTCTTCTGAAGTTGACCATTTCATTTACCTGGCTTAGACAGTTGATATTTTTAGGTTAGTTAAAGTTAGTTGAATTGAACCCTTCTGCAAAATGTGGAAGAAAAGAAAAAACAAAGAACTTAAGAGCAGGTCACCATTATTTTTTTTCTTCAAGTGTTATCTGGGCTGTCAAGTAACTAGTTTCTTGTTATGCTTCTTCCCTGTGTCCTTCATGATCTATAGTGTTACATTATTCTTGAGCATATGCTCAAGCTAGGGTCGTGTCAATTGCTCAAGATAGATTTTCACATACTTTGTAGTGCAGATATAGGAAGTGATACAGTGAATTTATAAAGCCAAGATCTACAGTATTTCATAGAATCGTAGAATCACAG